>NC_056737.1:463007819-463307819 GCF_019279795.1 Protopterus annectens | reverse complement strand
CCTCCTCAAGAGTTTTCGGTACCCACTCCTCCTTGCACCTGTACCCCTTCTAAATGGTTTAGGGAACCAGATTCCTTGGATGAAGATTCCCTTTCTGGTGTGGGGTCTTTGTCCTATTCTTCACAGATGCCTTCATGTTTTACTTATGGCTCTGATGCAGAGGACTCTCTTAACCCTGAGTCTTCTTTTGAGGAACTGATCGTTTGGGCCATTGCTAGTATGATGGAATTCTTTAAGTGGGACTCTTCACAAATGTCTGATATTTGCTTCAGGTGGATACTCCTAGACCATTGGCAGTTCCTCCTGTGTTGGCTGCCTTTTTAAATACTTTCATTGCTGCTTCCAAGTCTCCTGATTCTCAGCCTCCTGGTCTTAAGAAACCTGATAGGTTCTATAAGGTTCCTCAGGATTGTCTATTTTTATTTAAATGTCATTCTGCTGATCCTGCTGTGGTGTCAGTCTCTTCTGACAAATCTTCTAAACGTTTGCCTCTTTCCAAACTTTTACCTTCTAATAAGAATAGTAGGGCAATGGAGAGGATTGGTAAGAAAGTTTACACTGCTTTTACTTTGGCCTTTAAGGCTATTAATTATGAGACCTACATGATCAGGTATGCTCTGGCCTTGATTGCTTAGTCTTGTCAGGTTATCTCTGCCCTCCCTGATTCTGATGGCAAATAATCTGCCTTATCTTTTTTAGGTTCTGCTTTTCAAGTGGCTCAACACCCTATTAAGTGTAGCTATGATGTTGTTGATACCTCCTTTATGGCTGCGGCTTTTGGGTCATGCATGAGGCATTATTCTTGGCTTCTTTACCTGAGGACATTAAGGCCAACTTGTTGGATGCTCCTTTGAATAATACATATATTTTTGGGACTGCTCCTGCTGCTGAAATGTTTAAGTCTATTTAAGAGGAAGGCAAAGCCTTCAAAGACCTTAAACATATTTTTGTGTCTCCTATCTCTAAGTTTCATATAAATTATCCTTCTAGTTCTGCTTTTGTTCACAGGCAACCCCACCAGTCCTCTAAGGGCAGGAAGGGTGGGAGACAGGCTCTCTCTGCTAAGGCTTCTCAGATTTCTGTGACCAATGTGAAGATAGGTGAAGACTGCCAGCCTAGCCAGATAGAATTTTGTAGATAATTCTGTCATTTGTAAATATTAATATAAGCCACAGGCTTGTTCTCTTAAATGGGAAAAATGGTGTTAATTGTGGAACTGAAAAAATGCAAGAACAGTGCACTCTGCTGTAATAAAGCTGACAAGTCAATTCTTTGATGTTAAAACTCAAAGCCAATATGTCTGCATGAAGGAATTCTGCCTATTGTTTTGAGGCCAGAGTTAATGGCTAGAATTTGCATATATAATTTCTTTTATTGCTCTGGTTTCTGACCAACTGCAAGATCAAAGGGGCTAATAACCTCTGAGAGTCTGTTAGCCTGGGAACCAGAAAGAAATTATGTAATCTGAAATGAATCAGTTGTACTGTGTTATCAATTTAAGGACAGAAAGAAGGAGAGCATTAGAGCATTTGTCTTGAGAACATCCAACATCACCAGCACTGCCTATGTCTATATGTAAGTAAGATTTTAGAACTGTGTTTTCTCTTAGATATAGCTAGGAAATAGGAAGATTAGACTATTTTGTTTTTCTGTGATGTCAGAACCATTCTACTGTATTATTTTAAGCATATTCCTGTGATCTCTGAACTCTTGACTAGCACTGTGTAGTAAAAAGTATTGTCTTGCATTTTTTATTTATTTTAAATATTTTTAAACCTTTCAACTGTGGCTGTTTTGTGTAGAGATAATTTTAAGCTCTAAGAGTACATTGTATGTATGTAGTGATACTGTACCAATCACTCCAAATGAGTCTTGACTGTTAGGTTGCACTAACCATTTGGATAATGTTGTACAGTAATAATTGGACCACCTTTCATAAGAGCCCTTGAGTAGCTGATAAATATTAGCTGGGTGGTGACAGTGATTTCTACCATATAGTCCGGGTAAAAGAGGCACAGCTGGAGAACCTGTGCCACTCTTCCCCAGGGGTGTCTGTGTGGTTGTATAAACCATACCTCCCAACCACACCGAATTACTCAGTATTAACCAAGTTTTGGAGTTCAAATGAAGGGGTGCCATGATTCCCTTCATTTCCGATTTTTTTCTTTGTTTTTTAAATTTTTGCGCTGACGAGCTGACATCATTACGTGCGCGATGATGTCAGCTCCATCAGGGCTACCAGCCTGTCGGAATTGAGCTCCTTGGAGCTCACGTCATGCATGCACAAGCGGGAACAGCACCTCTCCAGAAATAATGGCAGTATTACAAATGCAAGAACAACACCTGAATGTTCGCAGCACTGAATGGATTTTAATCATCAGGGGATTAGGAACAAGTAAGTCGCACTGAGCGGATTTTAATCATCAGGGATTGGGAACAAGTTACACTGAATGGATTGAATGTTCAAGTAAGTCGCACTGAATGGATTTTGTTCCAACTAATCACTGGGGAATAAGTACGTCAGGAAACATGGTGTGTGTGCGTGTGTGTGTGTGTGTGTGTGTATGTGTGTGTGTGTGTGTGTGTGTGTGTGTGTGTGTGTGTGTGTGTGTGTGCGTCTGTGTGTGTGGGTGCGTGTGGGTATGTGTGTGTGTGCGTGCGTGTGTGCGTGTGTGTGTGTGTGTGTGTGTGTGTGTGTGTGTGTGTGTGTGTGTGTGTGTGTGTGTGTGTGTGTGTGTGTGTGTGTAGGTAGGGGGTGGAGAATGGATTGTTTTGGTCACCTGTGCAAAATCTAGCTTCTTTGTTCCTTCAGGTGGTCAAACGTATTCCTAAAAGTTTGTTACAGAAGTATTAAAATGGCTTGCCATAGAAAGGCCAGGAATCGGGGCTTTTCTGGGGGAGGAGGCTGTTAAAATTTAAGTTTTGTAGTTTAGATTCTGTAATGGTGGTAGGCTGAGTGCATAATAATATGTATTCGTTTTTGTTGGTTTCTGTCTTTAAATCGGACATCATTTTCTGCAATGGATAGAGTTAAAATACCACCCTTTAGCAGCATTTTAGATAGACTAAAAGTTTCATCTGTCTGTACTTGCACTATATACTGCATTTATTGTGATTTGGTAAATAGGTTGGTCTTACTTTGTGGTACCCATTTGCATAAGAGAACCCATGAAGAAGAGCACTTTTTTGAAACTGCAAAAATACCCCCTCCCATAAAATAAATTAAAAAATTACACATTAAGGCACAGTAAAACAATGTAATATAAACTGCTTCTTGTCTGTTGTGGTTGTATGAACACAAATGTAATTCTGTTCAGGTCAAAGCAAGTTATTTTTCTTTTTTTACTTGTGTAAGGAAATGTAATGGTATGGGCTCAGGTTACCTTTCTGTTGGATCAGTAGTAGCAAGTGTCATCTGGGTGTGGTTTAACTACTTCATACTCTTTCTTTTCTTGACTAATGTGAATGGTCTCCAGTAGTTATTTATTTGGTTTGCTTTGGTTTACTGGGGGAAGGTCTGACTGGGCTACTGATTTGCCTCTTCTCAGGGGAGACCTGGGAAGAAAAGTCAAATACGGAATACATTAAAAGCACATAAACACATGACTATTAAAGAAAAAGGAAAGACAAACTGCATCATCAATTACAAATGTATGAACAGAACTGGTGCCTCAATAAATGCATATATTAAGGAAAGATGTCATTCAAAAAACAAATAGTGTAAATATTTTTTTTACACTGAATCAAATAAAAGAAAAATACTGAGTTGGAGAGAGAAAGGGCAGATGCTATAGAATAGTTGGAATAGAAAGGCATTGTGAGGGAGAAAGAGGCTAGTCCAAAATAAGCTAAGAATCTAAAGTCAGATACAGAAGGAGAATTCTACATTATAAAAACATTTGGAAACTTATTTCTGCTGTTGTTTGTTAGAGTTATGTTAAATTTAAAATGTAATTACTGAGCCAAAATGTGGACACGAGATCATTTGTTGTGATCCTTTAACCATGTGTGTTGTAGGGGCTTTGTGTATATATATATATATATATATATATATATATATATATATATATATATATATATATATATATATTTATATATTATGTATGTTTTCCTGCAATACTACATCTGATGCAGTTTTTTTTTTTGCTATTAAACCTATTGAATTTACAGCATTAAGGGAGATGCAATTTATAGTAGCAATCTTAAATGGGTAAAATACAGAAAGAAAAATAAAACTGATTTGGAAGAAAAAGCATTAGCAGTTGCAAAGCTGTCTGCTAAACAATGCACTGAATGCTGATTGAGTGTCATGTTCACAAATAGCCAAGTAATGGGACATTGGAATGGCTGCAGGGGGACTCTGGGCCCGGGGCCATATTTTGGTTGTCTGTTCTTCAGTTTGCATTTGAAAGTTGGTATCCCACAATTCCACTGGAGTGGGTGGGGTACATAATTATGTATGCAAATTTGATGTTAATCAATGTACAGATCTGTACCTATTTTTCATGGGCCTTGTCCAGATTTTTGATGTTTCCAGTTTGAGAGGTATGATATAAACTGTTATCTCAGAGTGTGTGTATGTCAGGTACTTGGGCAGGGCCACAAAGCACTGGTTGGACAGAGAGGGTGCTGGAGGTTTTAGCTTGCCCACTAGGCTGAGATCTAGACCCTATAGCTGTGCCAGTGGGGAATCTTATTGGAGGCCTGGAGAGAAAGGGAGAAACCAGCCCCAGACTGACTGTGATCTCTATGTGCTCTTAAGGGAAATTGTACTTTACTGTGTGTGTATTTATTATCCTTTCTCTATATGGACTCCCCTCACTGGTGTTAGTGGTGAGGATTGAGGCTCCTTGATTGCTGGACCAGTGCACGGGCATCACAACCCATAAGCTTTAAGCCTGCTTCTCTTTGACAATACACCTCCTTCTTTTAGACCAGATTATTTTGTCACTTTGGCTCTACCTTTGTATTCCAAATTGGTGTCTCATCACTTCAGACTCTTTGGTTCTTTCTATCTATCAGGGTTACTTCATGGTATGGAAATCTCTCCTTCCTTTTTCAGGGTTTTGTCAACTTCCTCTAGAGTAATTTCCTCATTTCCTGGAGGTTCTAGGGAACCTGTTGAACCAAGGGACCATTTGATCTGTCCCCCTTCCCAAGTGTGGAGGAGTTTTTATTCTAGGAAGTTCCTCGTTCCTTGAAAAGAGGACCTATTTTGTATCTCTCCCAGCTATACACCTTTCTCGAGATCCCTTCTTTTTGGATGCTTACTTTTCAAACTCTGTTTCCTCTTTTATTAGCCTAGATTTTTATGGTGTCCTTGGACCTGAAAGATACTTACCTTCATATCTCTATTCACCCTCTCTTCGGGAAGTTTTTACATTTCTCTGTGTCTTCCTCTTATTTTCAGTTCTCTGCTTTGCCCTTTGGCCTCTCTACTGTAGCAAGGGTACTCACAAAATGCCTAGCTCCAGTGACTGCCTTCTGCAGGCTCCAAGGCTTTGAGGATTGTCCTTATCTAGATGACTAGTTGCTTCAGGTGCCTTCTCCAAGTCAATTGTTATAGGATCTGCAGTTCACCATCTCTCTTCTTCAAAGTCTAGGGCTTACTATCAAATTCCAAAAGTCTGTCCTGACTCCTTCTCAGGAGCATGTGTATCTGGGATGCAGGATTCAGACAGTGCCAATGTTAGCCTCTCTTCTGCCTATAAAGTTATTTTTTTGTTGACAGCCTTTTCAGTCTCATCTTCCTCTGATTGCCATGCTAGCCAGGGAGTTTCTTCAGGCTCTGAGATTCATGGCCTCTTCTGTTCCATTTCTTCCTCTTGCCAGACTGTATACACAGAAGCTTCAATGGTACCTCAAGTCAGTTAGCTTGTAGCATAGCCACCCTCTGGATTTCACTGTACCTCTCCTGCCCTGTCTCAAGAAGGAATGTGTGGTGGATTCAGCAGTTCATTCTCAACCCAGGCCCTTTTGCCCCCAGTTCCATCTCAAGAGCTGTTCGCCAATGCCTTAGACATGGGGTGAGGGGGGCTTCTCTTGGTCAGCTAAAGGTTCAGGGTCTTTGGCCTCCCCATCACAAGTCAGACCATATCAACATCAAAGAGATGAGAGCTCTGAGTCTGGTCCTTCAGGCTTTTCACCCCATGTTGTCTCCAGACTCCTTGAAGGTGTAAACAGACACAGTGATGTGGTCTGTCAACAAGCAGGAGGCATGAAATCTTATCTCCTCTACAGTATGGTGCTTCAGGCTTGGGAAGTGGCTCTCAGTTATCAGTTAACTCTTCAGGCAGTATACATTCCTTCAGAGCACAATCTAGTGGCAGACTCTCTTAGCAGGTCCAAAACACAGGCTCACGAATTAATACTTCACTACTTCACAAAGATGTGTTTCTGGACATTGTCCATCTGTGGCGTATTCCTCTTAGATCTTTTTGCCTCCGCTCTGAACAAGCAGCTTCCTCTCTTCTGTTCCAGAGTAACATGCCATCTGGTGTGAAAGACAGATGCCATTTCCTTTCCTTGGAAGGGACTGTTTTTTATACTCTCCCCCCTCTTTCTCTACTTCCTAGAGTTCTGCAGAAGATTCAGCTGGACTCCCCATAAATCATGCTAGTGATTCCCTTTTGGCCAAGAGAGCACTGGTTCCTCCTCTTAATGCATCTGGCCAGGGGCAATTATCACAAGTTATCTCACCTGTTGGATCTCCTCACACAGGACAAGGGGAGTGTCTTCCATCCCAACCTATCTACTCTGTAACTGACATTGTGAGTGATAAAGTTTTAATCCCTTTCAGGCACCTCTTCAGGCACCATGAAAACAAAATTGCCACTGATTCTAAAGACAACCGCAAAGCATTCTATAGCTATGTCAAAAATCTCAATGGCAACACTCAGATCTGCTCTGAGTTACAGCACAATGACACTAAATATACAGAACCAACTGATATTGCCAACATCCTGGCAGATAGGTTCAGTGCTAACTTTACCCCCTCTCACCCCCTAAAGGGCCCATCTTTATAATGGAAGAATGCAAAGTTCCTGTAATCACGGCTGCACAGGTAAAAACCTCACTCTCCAAAGCCAAGAACACAGCATCCATGGGACCTGACAACATCCCAGGCTGCCTTCTAAATGAACTGCAGAATGAACTGGCACCCCACCTAAGTACCATGTTCAATCATAGCCTCATCTCAGGCTTTGTGCCCATTGAAGAGAGCACCACAGCAGTTATCCCAATCCACAAAGGGGAGGGCCATAACAGACCCCTGGAACTACCGCCCCATTAGCCTGATGAGCCTCGTCTGCAAGGCCATGGAACATATCATCATGGAACTCATAAACAAAGACATTGGAGATCTTCAAACTCTGGACCCCACACAGTTTGGGTTTGTAAAAGGCAGATCGTGTCTCCTAAACCTAATAGACGTCTTTGAAGTAATCACCAAAGCCATAGATGAGGGTAAGATGGTTCACACAGCCTATCTAGATCTCACCAAGGCATTTGACACCATCCCCACTCTGGAATTATAGATAAACTCACTAAACTAGGTATAAATCCCTATGTCACAAGATGGGTTGCCAACTGGCTTACTGACAGAACCCACACCGTGAAAGTAGCAGACTCCAAATCTGACTTCAGACCAGTGACAAATGGAGTACCACAGGGTTCAGTCCTGGGTCCTCTCCTGTTTGGTATCTACTTCTCTGAAGTACAGGCTAACACAGAAGGTCTTTGGCTAACTAAATTTGCAGATGACTGCAAACTAGGGGCCATAATTGAAACTCCTAACAATGTGTACATCCTACAAAAGGGCCTCACTGAGACAGATGCCTGGTGTCAAAGACATGGTCTCAAGCTCAATGCCAAAAAGTGCATTGTCATCCCCTTTGGTAAAAACTCTGTACCCATGAACTACCACATAGGCGGTATTCTACTTAACACCGAAAGTTTGATAAGAGACCTTGGGACACAGGTGGACAGTAGTCTCTCCTTTGATAATCACATTGCCACAGTGGTCAGGGAATCCTTTTACGTGGCACACCTCATCACAAAAGGTTTCTCATCCAGAAAAAAAGAGGTCATTGTTCCCCTCTACTCATCACTCATTAGACCCATTATAGAGTACAACGCCCCTTTTGGTATGTACCTCACAAGACATCTACAACAACTGGAAAGGCCGCAAAAATACCTCACAAAGAGGATTACTGGCCTCCAACAGATGCCTTACGAAGACCGTCTCAAATAACTCCAGCTTTACTCCGTTGCATATCACCTACTCAGAGGTGATCTCTGCTTAACATACAAAGCTATGTCAAACCCAGGACTGTTGGACATGCTTCTCTTAAAGAAATCCCAATCCCTCCGAGCTACACGCTCTAGGGACCTAAACCTTGTCACCACACCACAAAAAACAGAACATGCTGTAGGGATAGATTCCTATCCCAGAGACTTCCCATACTCTGGAACAGATTACCTATCTATGTCAAACAGAGCTCCTCATTAACACTCTTCAAGAAAAATCTTGATGATTGGATGGGTAATGGGAAATTCACCCCAGGGATCACTTCTGTGGTTCTGCTTGACAGGGGCACAGGAAAATAATTTTCTTGGGTGGCGAAAGCCAGGGTACCTTTTTGGCTAGGCTTGTATAGGCCCTAGGACCAATAGCCTAGTACTTATCTATGAACCTATGAACCTTTTCTGAGGAAGTGCTCAGGGTTTTACAGGAGGCAAGGAAACCCTCAACCAGAAAATCTTATATATCCAAATAGAAAAGATTTTCGGTATGGTGCCATGCTGGTAACTAGAACCTTTTATAAGTGGGGGTCCATCTGTTTCCTCACTTATTTGTGTGAGTTGCTCCAGTCTGGCTTTGCCCATTCTTCTGTTAAGGCCCATTTGTCAGCCATTTCTGCTTGTCTGCCCTTGAATCCTCCATTGACTTTGATGTCAAACAATTTCTTAAAGGTGTCCTGCATATTAGGCCTCCAAGAGAATCTATTCCTCCTCCTTGGGATCTTAATTTTGTTTTGGAAAAAATCGACTCAGTCTCCTTTTGAGCCTACAGATTCTGCTTCTTTGCAACATTGTACCTGGCTCTTACTTCTGCCCGGAGGGTTTCTGAGTTCTAGGCCTTTATGGCCATTCCTCCCCTTTTGGTTTTCCACAGAGACAAGGTGTGCCTTCATACTAATTCTTCTTTTATGCCCAAGGTAGTAAATGAGTTGTCCTTGAATCAGTTGGTACACTTCCCCTCCTTTTTCCCTTCTCTTAATTTGCTAGTGAGAGGGTCCTGCATACCTTGGATTTGCACAGACAGTCCAGGTACTATTTGGATAAAATTAGGACTATTCATTAATATGATCAGATTTTTGTTTCCTTTCATCCCAGGTCTTTGGGTTTGACTGTTTCTAAGCAAACCATCTCCTCCTGGATATCTAAGGCCATTTCCTTTTGTTATTCTTTTCATGACAAATTTCTGTCTCCTTCTGGTAGAGGTCATTCCACTAGGGCTGTTTGCCTCTTCTGGAGCCTCCTTCAAAGGGTTGGATACCAGTTCCATCCTTGAATCTGTGACTTGGTCTTCAGTGCATACCTTTACTAAGAATTATAAGTTGGATATGGTTTCTAGGGCCAGAGAAGGTTTTGCTGAAATCATTTTATGTAGGTTTGTTGAGGGCTCTTCTCAGCCTTGCACCTCCCATTCTGTTTTTGAGCTTTAAGAATACTCCTACAAATGGAGAACATCGATATCTGTGCAGTAACTGAGACTTGGTTCAAAGCTCCAGAGAGCACCCCTGCAATACCAGGCTACAACTCATACCACACTTTTTGGCCACCAAACCAGAACCGAAACACTAAAGGTCTCCTCCGAGTGTCCATATTCACCAAGGATATTCACACCTCCAGGCTGGTTGCCCAACAAAATGCATCTGAAATTCTCCAGGTGCAACTAACACTAGATAAGACTGCAGTACAAATTGTAGCTTGCTAAGATCCCCCACCATTCCCCAAGATTCTCACTACACCTTTCTAAACATACTGGAAAATATTAAGATACAACCAAACACCCTTATAGTGGGAAATTTCAACTACCATGCCATTAACTGGGAAAACTACTCCTGTACCAACATCTTTGCTCAATGGTTCTTGGAATTCATAAATTTCAATGCCCTAGAGCAACTAATTCCTAGTCCCACCAGAGGTACCAATATTCTACACCTGGTCATTACCAACATGGGAGATCGATGCTCCACACCAGTGGTCACCCCCTCGCGGGTCAGATCAGACCATAAGCTAATCACCCTTGACATCCATATCCCACCCTCACCCACCTTTAAGGAAACCTCCATAAAAAACTTCTCTAAAGCCAACTTCATGCTTCTCAAGTCAGAAGTAACAAACTTCATGACACCCATGCAGATGGGAACTGGAAGTTCAACTGCTGAATCCTACACTAAGGTGTTGTATGAGCACATTCACTCGTGCATGGACCGAGCCATCCCAAATAGAACTAAGCCACTGTCTTCTAAAAACAGGAAACAAATCTGGTGGTCCCCTGCCATAAACAAGCTGTACAACAGAAGGAAGAAACTACTGCAGAAAAGAGGAAGAACCCAGGATTCATAAAACTCCCTCACCAGCCTCAGTAGAAAGCAGAGATCCCTCATAAAATCTTCCAAAGCTAGTTACAAAAACAAAATTGCCAAAGATTCCAAAGACAACCACAAGGCATTCTATAGCTATGTCAAGAATCTAAATGGCAATACTCAGATCTGCTCTGAGCTACAGCAGAATGGCACTAGATATACTGATCTCAAGGATATTGCCAATATCCTGGCAGATAGCTTCAGTGCCAACTTCACCCCCTCTCACCCCCTAAAGGGCCCATCTCAATACCAAAAGAATGCCAAATTCTGGTAATCATGGCCACTCAGGTAAAAACTGCACTGTCCAAAGCCAAGAATACAGCATCCATGGGATCTGACGACATACCGGGCTGTGTACTGCATGAACTACAAAATAAATTGGCACCTCACCTATGTGTCATATTTAATCATAGCCTCACCTCAGGCTTTGTCTCCACAGAGTGGCGCACAGCTACAGTCATCCCACTCCACAAGGGGGGATCCACTTTAGATCCTGGGAACTACCGTCCCATCAGTCTGATGAGCCTGCTCTGCAAGGCCATGGAACGTATTATCATGGAACGTATAAACAAAGGCATTGGCAATCTTCAAACACTGGACCCCACCCAGTTTGGGTTTGCGAAGGGCCGATCTTGCCTCCTGAACCTGATTCAAATCAGTCTTCAGAGCAGTGGATGAGGATAAGGTGGTTCACACAGCCTACCTGGACCTCACCAAGGCTTTTGAAACTATCCTCCACTCTGGAATCATAGATAAACTTACTAAGCTGGGCATTAATCCCTACATCACTCAATGGGTTGCAAACTGGCTTACTGACAGAACACACACTGTAAAAGTAGACAACTCCAAATCCAGCTCCAGACAAGTGACAAGTGGTGTACCGCAGGGTTTTGTCCTGGGACCACTCTTGTTTGGCATCTACTTCTCTGAAGTACAGGCCAACACTAAGGGACTCTGGCTTACAAAGTTTGCAGATGACTGCAAGCTGGGAGCCATTACTGAATCCCCAAATGATGTGGATATGCTACAAAAGGGCCTTACTGAAACAGATGCCTGGTGCCAGAGCCATGGGCTCAAGCTAAATGCCAAAAAATGTATAGTTGTCCCCTTTGGGAAAAACCACATACCAGTGAACTACCACATAGGTGGCAGTACACTAAACACACCGAAAGTGTGATAAGAGACCTAGGGACACAGGTGGACAGTGGTCTCACCTTTGATAACCACATAACCACAACAGTTAGAAAATCCTTCTACATGGCACACCTCATCACTAAGGGCTTTTCATCCAGAAAAAAGGAGGTCATTGTCCCTCTGTACTCATCCCACATTAGACCCATTATAGAATACAATGCCCCGTTTGGTATGTACCTCACAAGACATCTGCAACAACTAGAAAAGCCACAAAAATACCTCACAAAAAGAATCACAGGCCTAAAGCAGATGCCTTATGTTGACCATCTAAAGAAACTCCAGTTATACTCTGTCGCATATTGCCTACTCAAAGGTAATTTCTAGCTAACCTGCAGGGTCATGTCAATCCCAGAGTTGTTGGACATGCTACACTTAAAGAAATCCCAATCCCTCTGAGCCACACGCTCCGGGGATCTTAAACTTGTCATCATAATGAATAGAACATGCTGGAGGGATAGGTTCCTGACCCAGAGAATTCTTATACTCTGGAATAGGCTGCCCATACATGTCAGGTAAAGTGCCTCAGTGGCCCTCTTCAAGAGGAATCTTGACGACTGGATGGGAGATAGGAAATTCATTCTGGGGATCACATCAGTAGCTCTGTTAGACAGGGGTCCAGGAAAGTAAATATTTGTGGGAAGCAATAGCCATGGAATCGTTACGGCTAGGCTTGTACAGGCACTAGGGCCGATAGCCCAGTACCTACCTATGAACCTATGAAGAGAAGGACATTTACTGTTATGGTAAGACTTTACACAACTGTACTATACACATTTTGCAAGTATGGAATTGCAGTGCTGAAAGCAATGGTTAGGATGCTTACTGACTGCCTCTAGACATTGATGTTCATCTTCCGCCACCAACTTGGTAAGCTGGTTGGGCTGCCTCTACTGCAGGTTTTCAAATCTATGCCTACATTCTTCATTGCTTGTGATGATGTCTGTCTGCTGGCTTAGGTGGTCAGCCAGGTTCACATGCATGGAGGCTATATTGAGTGTGCACCACAGGTGACCCAGTCAGCTCCAATGTCCATCTATGGATGTGGATTCCTCTCTGAGTGACCAAGCTAGACATCGCAAGATTTCAACATCCTATGGACAGTCCCCAATGTCAAGGGTATGCTCATACAACATCAATTTGTCACTATCACTGGCCTTGGCAGCATCATGTATGTCATGCCACCATTGCAGTTCAATGTTAAGGTCTCATGGCAGCATCTGTTCCTGTGCCATCAAATCCTTCCCAATGCTACCATTAGCTGATGTTGTGTATGACACAGTCCAGATGTTACCAGCACACCCAAAGTCTTACATGATCCAATCATTCCTCCCATGCCATTGCTGACAGTAACCGCACTCTTGCACTGGTTAAAAAAAATAAGAAATAGGTTCAGTAACACATTAATGAAATAAAAACATGTGTACATACCTACTGGAAGAAAAAAATAATAACAAAAATTAACAAAAAAGAATAAGAAATGTATAATCGTATATTACTTGCTCATCTAATTAGAGGTTGGGGGTTTGCATAATGGTTAAGATGTTTATCTCACAGGCACAACATACAGGGTTTGACTCTCACCTTGTGTATGATAGCTAGGCTTAAACACCCCCCGGGGGTCATTAGCTTAGTGCACCTCTCCTCTGTCCGGATTTTCACAGAATATCCAGATTTTTGCCTCATATTTTCAATCCTTTCCTCATAAAATTTCTGGTTTACTGGAAACTTACTGAGGATTGAAGTCACTAAATAATGACCTACATTTCAGTTTCGGATTTCATATCCTTCAGAAAATGCATTCTAATATAAATCCAGTTATTTAAGCAACTTTCTAAGTTTATTGGGGCAATATTTTAAAGCTGTCCCTATTTGTGTGTGGGCCTTTATCCCCATATTATTTTAGGCTTTGTCCAGATTTCTTGCAATAAGAGGTAGAGAGGTATGTAGCTAGTAATCACATATGAAGCTATGAGATTTGGTGTTTGGCATAATAGTTAAGGTGTTTACCTCATAAACAAAAGGTATAGGGTTTGATTTTTACCCTTGAGATGAAAAATTTGGCTAGGCTTAAAATGAACCAAAGGGGCAGATAGCCTAGTTCTAATTTATAATCTATAAACAGTTTGATAACCATTAAATCATAATAATACCTACAACCTCTTCACATGAAGTGGTTGGACCCAATTAAGTAGGCAAAGCAGAACATCCTCAAATTAGTTACTGCATAAAGGATTACTGTGTCATCAAACATGCCCAGCTTAACCCACCCACTATTCTAGTTACCCCCACTCCACAGTTGGTATGCTTAATACCTGTGTGTGAGTAGTGACCTGGGCAGAGGTTGGATCCACACGCATGTGTGTGTGTGTGTGTGTGTGTGTGTGTGTGTGTGTGTGTGTGTGTGTGTGTGTGTGTGTGTGTGTGTGTGTGTGTGTGTGTGTGTGTGTGTGTGTCTCTTTCTCTCTCTATCTCTCTCTCTCTCTGTCCAAGGAACACTGCAAATAATGAAGGCTGTGACCATATCAACTATACATTTGTGCATGATGTGTGGAGAAATGTTTAGTATGAGACGACCATGCATTATATAGCATCATCTACAATTAATACTGTATGCACCAGTTTTTATCTTTGTAAATTTACACTGCCTCATAACGTTTGTTGACTAGATGCGCTGGTTCACCTGCATTGAGAAATATCATGCATGAGCTTGTCTGAAGAGCTGCCATACTGCTGCCATCAGCTGGCCAGTCTCACTGGTCCCGCTGCCACAATTTTGAGATGGAGAATCCTACTGGTGGTGGTTGTGGCACCGGTTCACCAAACCAAAGCACCATCATACTCTGCCAAACACAAAAAGCATTAAATATTCTGTACACACTAATAGAATCATATGATCCACCTGCCTCATCCAGGAAGTAGAAACAGGCTTTTAGAAGGCTGAACACTCAGTCAATGACTATTTGAGTCTGTGACAGAAGACAATGTTGTAGCACTCCTATGCAGCTCCCTGTGGACCACAAACTAATCTCATTAGCCAAGGATCAAGTACATAGCCCGCATCACCTAAAAAACATAATGGGAGGCACATGGAGATAGAGTGATTAATCATTAAACCAGTGAATAACCAGTTTAGTTTGAATAAAAAAAAATACCAGAATGGAAAGAGTGCTACAAGGAGCTTCAGAGTCTGTATTGTTCCCTGCAGAATGAATGTTGTGTTATTCCTCCCTCCAATATTTAAACTCTCTTGTAGCTGCTGTTTCTCAAAGATCCATATACATACCTTAATGTTAGGAATTCAATCATTCCAAAATGAGTTTTCCTGGATAACTATTCTCACTATGATCTTTGTCATTAGTTCAATAAAATTATAGAAGAAACTCTAAGATGGTGTAACATGTTGGATAGTAATAAATAAAGTCTTCTCTGAAGAAATGAGGCTTACAACTATTGTAACACACATAAAAAGTAATGTACTTTTCCGTAATGATTCTGTAAGTGAATTTTCAGAGGGCTCAGTACTTCACAACAAAACTAATAAAAGACTATATAAGTTGTGTTGGTGGCAAATGAGAGCAGTATACTCTACAAATCTGACCTAAATCATGGGAAAAACATTTTGCACACATAGCATCGTGGAGAACAATGATGAAGATGTTGGCAGTTGTAAACCTATGAGTATACTTTGAGGCCATTGAATGCTTTTATCAAACAGCAACAAAAATTATGGCAAAAACAGAAAAGATGAATGCAAGCATAAGAAGCATGTTAAGAAGTACAGAACAGTTGCCTGTTAGATGTCTGTGACACCATCTTGACTATTACATGATTTTTTGCACACATTTACAAGAATGGACACAGGATAGGTGCATGTAAAAGAAGAGCACAGAAAGGAGTGAAGATAACAAAAGAGAGAGAGAGAGAAGAGCACAGAAAGGAGTGATAGATAGACATAAAGTCATAGAACCAGGCAGAGAGAGAGAGAGAGAGAGATAGAGATTGAGAAAGACAGAGAGGAAGGAAGGCAGGCAGACCGAGAGACAGAAAGACAAGCGAACAACAGAAAGACACATAAAAGCCATTGTGGCTAAAATATATGGAAACACTTCAGCATTGTGGCAAAGGGCAGATGCATTACTCTAGGCAGAAAATGGTTTATGCATTTATTAAGGATAGGAGATGGGAAAGCAAGGTACAGGAAATGTGCAAAGCAATCAGAAGTTTTACCTAAATGCCCTTCCTTATGCAGCTTTAAAGGTGCCGATGAAATAGATTTGCACAACCAGACTAGTACATTTTATCTGCCTTTGATGTCAGTGTGTGAGAACTGATACTAATGTAAACTGTAATTCATTATATGAACATTTACTGCAGACTATTACAGTGCATACTTACTGATAGGAAACTTCACTCATGAATATGTGTCATTATATCATGTGATCTCCATTCAGACACACTAATATGAATCATAAATGTTGCACAGATGTAACTACAGTTCT
This sequence comes from Protopterus annectens, assembly GCF_019279795.1. Taxonomy (NCBI): domain Eukaryota; kingdom Metazoa; phylum Chordata; order Ceratodontiformes; family Protopteridae; genus Protopterus; species Protopterus annectens. The sequence continues at coordinate 463,291,471 of NC_056737.1, read as the reverse complement.
GGCTGAGAAGCAATAAGCAATAAGACAAGGTTAATGTTATACTTCAGTGAAGCAAATAAGTCTCTGTCGTCACCTAAATCTGAAAATCAAATCAGGAGACAAAATTTCCATTAAGTCAACTTGACTGACACTGAAGTGTGCATAGGTTTTTTCCTTTACTGTTACATTGCTATGTTTATTCATGAAACATATCATTTTCGAATTTTGATTGTGTAGTAGCTTATTCTTTCTTTGTATATACAAATAAACATTTGTCATTTTTACCAGCCCCCCTTTTCACATTCTTACATGGAGTTGGGGTGCCCTAAGAACATTAGTCAATGTCATCAAATCTCCCAGAGCTTACACTCCTGAGTAGTCAGTTTGTCATATATATATATATATATATATATATATATATAATATATATATATATATATATATATTTTTTTTTTTTTTTGTATATATTATATTATACTGAATATAAACACACACACACACACACACACTCACACACACACTCTCACACACACACACACACACACACACACACACACACACACACACACACACACACACACACACACACACACACACACACTTGCAGTGAGCAGACAGAGCACCTGTGCTAAGCTCAACACAGTCCCACTTTAGGAGTTTGCATTCACAGACTGCATAACTATTTAATAAAATCTTTGACACTTTTGTCACTCATTCTGACTTCCACTCAGTCCTTGCCTTTTTGGTTTGTGTACAGACAGTACATGACAATCAGGATTTAACCTGTCGTCTGAGTTTAGCTGTTGGTGTCTGTGTGGGTCACTCACCTCTGTCATGTCATTTTGATCACATCTGTTTTCATTGGTGGCGATAAATTAAGCTTTCCCGTATAGCTGTGTAGGGCTAAAAGAGTAGAAACAGCAGTAACATATGGTCATTGCAGTACCACACAACTCACGCTGCTGTACTCAGATTGCAAAGCTACAGCACCTACATTTTTTTTATTTTTATTTTTTGTTCTCTAAAGGACTTTCCAACAGCTCCTCAGCTTGTAGCCAGTTTAGCCTACTGATTCTACAGGGCTGGAGCTGGATATCCCTGGCTAGGCGAGAGTCCTATGGTTCATTTGTTCCTGACTGGATAGCCCTATTGGCACTAGTGGAAAGAGTCAGGTGGTGGGGAACAAGCCATTTTGTTGGTGTTGTACTGCAGTCCTCCCATCCCTTGGTGGAGTGCTACCTTCTCCAGCGGTAGCTCCCTGAACTTCACTGCATGCTGTTTGCAACAGTGAGTGTGCCTCCACATGCTGAATCCATGAGTTAGCTCTGATCACCATGGCAACACATGCTGTATAGGCTCAAGCTCAATGGATGCATCATCCAGTGTTCTAGACAGCTGTCACCCAACAAGTGGTGAGCCAGATCCACCTCCCTTCTCCAAAATAAGGGAGCCATTAGTGGACAGTTAGTCCCATCTTCTCTGGGCATTTCCGACAGACACCCAATCCACTAATCAAACTCACATTACCTGGCCTGCAGTCAGGGCTTTATCCCTTTATACCACAAGAGCTGCCCAGAGCTATTTCCTGTAGTAATGTGTGTTATTACAGTGAGCAATGAGTCATGCACATGACTAAAAATTATTATTAATTCAATATGGCTTGTGAAATTAGTCTTTAAATTATGCCTTTGACTCCAAACAACAAAATAAATACTCCAGAGTATGTCCTGAAAATCTGACTCCTGTTTTGTGAATGTTTCAAGTTTTTATACTGTGTGTGACTGTTAAACTTTTCTTATTGTAAGTATGTCATAGTTTCATATTAGTGCGTCCTAAAATGTGCTCTTCATTCTCTCTCAGATGGGGCTTATTTTCAGGCTTTATCAGTATTAGGTGACTTTTTTAGCCTATGTAATTCTAACATTTTCCTACTAATTGCAGAACACCCGTAATGGTGTCTTAAAAACACCAGTCACAGACTGTCGCATCAGAAGCTGTCTGTCTCGCATGTTGGAATTATGCATTGCCAGGGCTCATTTCTCATGATGAAGGCCATTCGATGCACCTGACAGATGTCTAGCTGTTAAAAAAGGTACTTCACATCAACTGCATGCCTCTCAACTGTCCAGATTTTTGCAAAATGTCCAGATTGTTGACTCATATTTTAAGTCTGTTCCACATAAAATTTGTGTTTTTTTGGCAAATCACTGAGCATTGAAGTCACAAAATAATGACATATATTTGAGTATTAGGCTTTATATCCTTCAGAGAATGCATGTCAACACAAAACCTGTTATTCTAGCAACTTTTTAAGTTTATAAGCGCAATATTTAAAATCTGTCCCTATTTTGGGGCATTTGCCCATCATGTTAGACTTTGTCCAGATCCCTTGCACTAAGAGGTTGAGAGGTATGATCAACATCCATTTTGCTGTCTGTCTTCAAACTACTGTCCTTTCATTCCCATTATCCCTTTCTGAAAGGTACAGTAAACTCTCGGTTAACCGGCATCCATGGGAATTGGTAGATGCTGGATAGCTGTCGTTTCTGGTTGCTTGAGAGTTACTATTAAAAATAGGCCTGACTAATACTGTATCATATACTATTTGTTTGGTTCGAGTTGTTCTTAGGTTGGGGAGAGAGGGAACTTATTCTTACCATCCTTTTGAAAACTCAAAAAACGTGAGTTATGTTTCTGCGGGGGTGGGGGACAGAAAGTGCAACACATGAAAATTGTACTGTATTTCTTTGATTTTTTTTTTTCAGGTTGCTTGAGAGTTCTGGTTGCTTGAGTTCCGGTTAACTGAGAGCTTACTGTACTGCTCTGTGGATTCGTTCTGGCCATTGACATCATTCATTAGCTAATGCCATCAGGCTGCTGTACTCCTGTATGTAAATGTAGCAAATTATAAAGAAGTGTCACCTACTTATGTTCATTTCTCAGGCTCACTAATTTGTTATACGACTTCAGCCCTCTCATCTCTCAAACAGTTCATTTTCCCCATTACAAATGTGAAGGTGATGAGTCATTTGTGAAATCTTTGGTTTAGCTAGAATTCTATAAATATCTCCTTGCATTCGTATGTTATAATTAACTTCTGTATTCGCACATAAATAGATACACAGACACATTTTATGTATATATATATATATATATAAATGAACACCAAAATGTTGACACTGTCATTATCAAACCAGCTTTGCACCTAAAACTCGAGTATTTCTTAGGATTAGGTGTTTGTCCTTTCCCTACTGTGGAGGGGGGATGGTGATGCCCATCCCATGCAAAAAGGCCATTTTTTGTTTTATCGGCATTTAGGTGCAAAACAAGATAAACAAATGTATGTTGATTTTCTGACTAGTTCACTATAGTGGTTTGTTGAAAATTTGATATAGATCCATATGTATGTGTGTATCTATCTATCTATCTATCTATCTATCTATCTATCTATCTATCTATCTATCTATCTATCTATACATATACACAGGAAAAATAAAAAGCTTCTGGTGTCATTCTAAGGGGATCCAGTATCTGTCTGCCTGGGACGACATGGTCGACAGACCACGGTGCTTTGCCAGAGATGGCCTGCACCTGTTGCCCCTGGGATTCCGGATACTGGTTAAGAGTCTTGCCGCCCCTATAGTGCCTTTTTTAGGCAAGGTTCAAATGACAAATTCACCACTGTAACAGGAACAGGCAAGCAAAAACAGAGGGTAATGCTACTCAATGCTAGAAGTCTAAATCCCAAAATGCACTCACTCGAGGTACTCCTTAAAATGGAGAACATCAATATCTGTGCAGTGACTGAGACTTGGTTCAAGGCTCTAGAGAGCACCCCTGTATTACCAGACTATAACTCATACCACACTTTTCGGCCATCTAACCTGGACCAGAACACCAAAGGTGGAGGTGTGTCCATATTCATTAAGGATATTTATACCTCCAGGCTAGTTGAGCAGCATAATGCATCCAAGGTTATCCAAGTGCAACTAACTCTGGGCAAAACTGCAATCCAAATTGTAGCTTGCTACAGATCCTCCACCATGCCCCAGGATTCCCACTCCTCTTTTCTTGATATACTGGAAAATATTAGGGTTCAACCAAACACCCTAATAATGGGTGATTTCAACTACCCCACCATGTACTCATGTACCAACTCCTTCGCTCAATGCTTTCTGGAATTCATAAATTCCAATCCCCTGGATCAACTTATTCACACCCCACCAGGGGCAACAATATCCTAGACCTAGTCATTACCAACATGAGTGACTGGTGTTCCACACCTGAAGTCAACTCCTCGTTGGTCAGATCCGACCATAAGCTAATCACCTTAGATATCTGCATCCCACCCCCACCCACCATTAAGGAAACCACGGTATAAAATTTCTCCAAAGCCAACTTCATTCTTTTTAAGACAAAAGTGGTGAACTTCATGACACCCATGCAGATGTACAATACAGTTACGACTGCTGAATCCTACACAAATGCACTCTATAAGCACTTACATAAGTGCATGGATCATGCTATCCCAAACAGAACCAAGACGCTATCCTCCAAAAAAAGGAAGCCAGTCTGGTTGTCCCCTGCCATAAACAAACTCTACAACAGAAGGAAGAAACTGTTGCAAAAGAGAGTAAAATCCCATGAGTAGAGGAGCTCCCTGGTCAGCCTCAGAATAAGATCCTCCAAAGCTACCTACGAAAAGAAAATCACCCCTGATTCTAAGGGCAACCACAAAGCATTCTATAGCTATGTCAGGAATCTCAATGGCAACACTCAGATCTGCTCTGAGTTACAGCACAACGGCATGAAAATTAGAGAACCAACTGATATTGCCAACAGCCTGGCAGATAGGTTCAGTGCTAACTTTAACCCCTTCTCAACCCGTAAAGGGCGCATATCTATACAGGAAGAATGTGGAGTCCCTGTAATCACATCTATGCAAGTAAAAGCTGCACTCTCTAAAACCAAAAACACAGCATCCATGGGACTGGACAACATCCCAGGCTGAGCTTTACACAAACTTCAGAACGGACTGACTTCCAACCTAAGCATCATGTTCAATCATAGTCTCATGTCAGGCTTTGTGCCCACTGAATGGCGCACAGCAATAGTTATCCCACTCCACAAAGGGGGAGTCACCACTGATCCTGGGAACTATCGCCCTATAAGTTTGACGAGCCTGTCTGCAAGGCCATGGAACGTATCATCATGGAACTCATAAACAAAGACATTGGTAACCTCCAAACTCTGGACCCCAACCAGTTCGGGTTTGTGAAAGGCAGATCATGCCTTCTGAACCTGATCAACTTCTTTGAGGCAGTCACCAAAGCCATAGACGAGGGTAAGGTGGTTCACACAGCCTATCTTGACCTAGTCAAGGCTTTCGACACCATCCTCCATTTTGGAATTATAGCTAAACTCATTAAACTAGGTATAAATACCTACTTCACATGATGGGTTGCCAACTGGCTCACTGACAGAACCCACACTGTAAAAGTTGCAGACTCCAAATCTGACTTCAAACCAGTGACAAGTGGAGTACCACAGGGTTCAGTCCTTGGACATCTCCTGTTTGGTATCTACATCTCTGAAGTACAGTCGAACACAGAAGGCCTCTGGCTAATGAAGTTCACAGATGAATCCAAACTAGGAGCCATAATCGAGTCCCCAAATGATGTGGACATCCTACAGAAGGGCCTCACTGTGAAAGATGCCTCATATCAGAGGCTTGGCCTCAAGCTCAATGCCAAAATGTGCACTGTCATCCCCTTTGGTAAAAACTCTGTACCCATGAACTACCACATAAACAGCAGTCTACTTAATGCCAAATGTGTGATAAGAGACCTTGGGACTCAGGTGGACAGTAGTCTCTCCTTTGATAATCACATCGCCACAGTAGTCAGGAAATCCTTCTATGTGGCACAACTCATCACAAAAGGGTTTTCATCCAGGAAAAAAGAGGTCATTGTTCCCCTCTACTCGGCACTCATTAGACCCATTTTAGAGTATAATGCTCCTTTTGGAATGTACCTCAAGGGACATCTGCAGCAGCTGGAAAGGCCACAGACATACCTCAGAAAGAGGTTTACTGGCCTCAAACATATGCCCTACACTGACCGTCTCAAAAAACTCCAGCTTTACTCTGTAGCATATCGCCTACTCCGAGGTGATCTCTGCCTAACATATAAAGCTATGTTAAACCCAGAGCTATTGGACATGCTACACCTAAAGAAATCCCAATCCTTCCGAGCTACACACTCTAGGGATAGAAACCTTGTTACCACAATAAACAGGACATGCTAGGACATGCTAGAGGGATAGATTCCTGTTCCAGAGACTTCCTATACTCTGGAGCAAGCTACCCATCTATGTCAAGGAAAGTTCGTCATTAGCACTCTTCAAGAAAAATCTTGATGAGTGGATGGAAAATAGGATATACACCCCGGGGATCACTTCTGTGGCTCTGCTTGACAGGGGCACAGGAAATTAACTTTCTTGGGTGGTGTAAGCCAGGGAACCTTGTTAGCTAGGCTTACTTAGGCCCTTAGGCCGATAGCCTAATACCTACCTATGAACCTATGAACCTATATATGTGTGTGTGTATATATATATATATATATATATATATATATATATATATATATATATATATATATATAGTTCCCCTACAACACTGCAGGCTGATTACACAGCCTGACAGCAAAGTTTTCAAGTTGCAAGACTCAATTCTAATCATGTTATCAAATGCTGGTATAGTCAACTTGTAGTTAGTCAACTACAGCATTTTGTTTGTTTGTTTTTTTTTTAATCCCCAAAAGCTCCTTTACCTTCATCTCATTGGCCCATTTATTACACTTGAATGGGAGCCAGGCATTCCCAGGTTAGGTGAGAGCCTTAAGTTCCCTTCATTTCTTATCAGAGCCTTAAGTTCTTTTCATTTCTGGTCAGGGAACACTTGTATGCCCTTTGTTCCCTACAGTGAGTTGGGTGTTTGGAAGTGAGAAGTGGCCTACCCTCTTCTCTGGGGCCACCATAACAGCAACTCCTCCACGCTCACGATTGCTGCTGACTCACATCATCCATGGCCAGCTCCAACAGGTATCTGAGCTACTAGTCACCTCAGATATCTTGTGCCATAGTAAGTGCTTTAGTCCTCTACTCCATGGAGCTGGCTTTCATCTACAGCAGTTTTACTTAGAATTTGCTTTGGTCATGACTGTGTGACTTAAGTTATTATACATAAATAAGGTGGTGAGGGGTGGAAACTCCATGTAAATGGTTATTATTTGGTTATCTTTTTATCTGTTTATCATATTCTATAGCTGTCAGACAGCACTCTTAAAGTGCAGGGCTCTTTTTTATTTATTTTTTATTTGCTGAAGATAGTATTGATATTGTACGCTGAAGCAGATTACTAAGTGTTAGTCTGGTGTACTGCGCCGATTGTATATTAACCTGTTTTTTTTTTTAATGATGTGTTTCCAACTGTTTCATTGTTTTGTGAGGTCAATGGGAAATTGTATTCAATTGTTTTTTTGCCTGACGAGATTTTGAGATTCATGTCAAAGATTAGTGTAGCTGGCAATACAGTGTGTGTGCATGTGTCCCTGTGTGTGTGTGTGTGTGTGTGTGTGTGTGTGTGTGTGTGTGTGTGTGTGTGTGTGTGTGTGTGTGTGTGTGTGTGTGTGTGTGCGTGTGTGTGTGTGTGTGTATGTGTGTGTTTATATATAGAGAGAGAGACAGGGAGAGGGAAAGAGAGAAAAGGCAGTGCACAAGCACATGAATGCACACACACACACACACACACACACACACACCAGCCAATATTTCACAACAACTGTAATAGGCCAACTTGTTAATACATGTGCAAGTGTGAGTAACATATTTGCTTAAAACTGAGACACAGTGAAATTACATAACATTTTACAAAACTGCAAATGAATCAAATGTGTTGTAACCCACGGCACCCAGTCTGATATTTGTCTTGATTGCTATAGTGCAGGGTATGTGAAGATGATAAATTGCTGGGTTGCAATGGCTTACAGCCTGCTTGTGCCATTTTTACCATGTTCTTAAGACCTTTTGGATTTTAGCTGATTCCCAGTTATGTCTGGTAGTTTATATTCATAAATAACGAGGAAAAGTCTCTGTGTGGAAGATCTACGATTCCCTGGAGTTCAGGCACCTAATAAAAACCACACCGGAAATATCCCAGCTAATAACAGGTGGTAGAAATACTTTCTTTAAAAACTTTCCAAAGTATAAATCCACTAATGAAAGTAGGGAAGCACAAGCTAGTTCAAGTCGAATCTTTATTAAAAACACACAAACGAGTGATCCAAATAATAGATGGAAAAACAGAATACATTTCTAAATAAATAAACTTACTCTGTTCTTCCATCTTCTGTTCAGGTACTCCAGATAACCTCAATCAATCTCACCTCACATATAAGTGTAAACTTTAATTTCCTACCTTCCTACGTTTAGGACTATGTTATATGACATAAGCTAAATTAAATGGATAATGCCTTTTGCAACTTGTTTTCTTATTGTAGTTTATTCTGTAAGATTAGGGAGCAGGTTTTGTGATGAGTAGTAAAACTGAGCTCCCTAATCTTACAGTGTAAGATATTTCTTGCATCACACAAGCCAGACCCCAACATATTATTTATCCAGTTTTCATTTTTTTGTTTGAATTACTGTGTCAATTCATTTCAAATGGATGTGCTATTTATATTATTTCTGTAAGCATGTTTTATATAATTTCAATAGGTATTTATGAATAGATTGTCTTGTCGGTGATTTTCTACATTCTAAGTTAATTTTAACTTTATTTCTGTTTCATGTATGTTGTTGGTATTATGCAGAAGTGTAGCAAAGGTTACATTAAGGTCGGTTCCCTTACAGGTAACTAGGATCAGTTCGGTCAGGCTGTAACTGACCAATCAAAAATGGTTAAACTTTCATTGCATCACTCATCAAAGATTACATTCTTTTTTTTTTTTTCAATAATAATTCTTTATCTTTCTTTTTTTTTTCTAAATGTTAATACAATACTACAACCTATTTACAATATATACATGAATGCTTCCAACAGTTACATAGAGTCATTATACATAACTATACACTTCTAAATAGATATTACAAAAAAAAAAAAAAAAAAAAAGAATAAAAATCTAGTATCAGTATAAGGCTTATCTATAGACAACTCCATAGTTAGTCTGTACTTCCCGGAGAAAAGTGGAATGGAACCTTAAGCTATGACAATGTTAAAGATTTGCTCCCATATTTTTGTATTATTTACACTTTTCTTATGATCACTAATTAATAATTTATGTGCTAAGATATGTTTTATCGCTACACTCTTGAAATTTTCCCATGAAGTCTGGGATGGATTCAACCAATTTGTAGCTATATACAGCTTCATTAACAAAAATATTAGTATAATCCTTTGGGATCTATCCAAATTAGTTGGTGGAATATGCAGAATCATAAACTCCCAAGAAAGTGTAGACTGTTGATATCCCATTTTTTGTAGTTGGAATTTCAAAGAATTCCAGAGTTTAAAATACATTTACAACTCCAGAACATGTGTAAAAGGTCAGCCGTTTGATCTATACAATATGGGCATTTGGGTGAGTTTTGAGTAAATTTATGTAAAGTGAGGTTATATGCAGCACGCCGCATTATTAAATATCATCAACTGAGTAAATAATAACTTTTGAAGGGACACTGATTTTAAGGTTAAGTTAATTGCTCTCACTATTTTACTATCCTCAATCGTTAACAATTTCTCCTTCCAGTATTTCGATAAAAGTATTTGGTTATTGTATTTCACCTCTTTCATCAAACTATATGACGCTGTTGGGTCTACTTTAGAACACCGACATGCCAGTTCGCCGACACACAAACCACCGACACCAAATAACCGACAACACACAATACCGACAATGCAAAACACCGAACACCATTACACCGACACACTAAACGTAAACAACACATTACACTACATTACATATCCACTAGCCCTAACCCAAACCCTAACCCTAAGGTCCGACACTACCGCACACTTACCCTACCTGCACCCTAATCCTAACTCACTTAACTCACCCCTAACCCTAAGGTCCGACAGTACCAGACACTTACCCTACCTGCACCCTATTCCTAACACTTAACCCACCTAAAACATAAACCGTCACTAACACACACTTACATTACCCAAACCCTAACTCCGACACTACGCACTCACCTTTTACACACCCTAACCCTAAATCCTCACTATTGCACACTTACCTGTCCGCTCCTAATCCTAAATCCCTCACTATCGCATACTTACCAAGTTTCCCCTTGTCGGTCTTCCAGCTGTCGGGATTTCAGCATGTCGGTCAACTGCGTTGTCGGTCCTTTCGCGTTCCTCTTCCGCGTGTCGGCGAACTGGCGTTTCGGTAATTTGAAGAGGACCTGACGCTGTTATATATTTACATTCCTGTGTTAAGGTTTGCCTTAAGTTTAGGCAAATGTTTAAATCTTCTTCTTTAATTTTGAAATTCCTATTACTAAAATAGCTTATTGATAAGTCCTTTAACTGTCTTATTATAATTAAATACGAGTTAGGGAGATCCATCTCTCTTAGTATGTTATGTATTGAGATACCTAGAAAGGGATATAAATCGAGTATGGTTAAATTACTTATAAGTGGGAATTTCTTAAGGTCTATCAACTGATTACCAATTTGCAAATTCGGATTTTTGTGAAATGGTTGAAAAATCAACATATATTGTAAAAGATTTAGTGAGTTAAACAGACTTTGTACTGATATTATATATATTTTGATATGCTCCATCAAAGCGTACATTTTAAGGGTATCTTTGTTTAAAAAAGATAATGCCTTACAATTAATACCCAGACCAGCAACATGTTTATGATTTAGAATCAACCACTTAAAGATTACATTCTTAACCTTTTTGGGATCTGCTATTTGTCTTAGATTATCGTGCAGTTCTATGTGGGGGTTCTCCTTTTCCTACTGATGTGTAACTATGTAGTCAGTATCTCTCTCTTTGTCAGTCTATCTATCTATATATAAACTTGCAGTGGATGGGGACTTACCCCCATATGAGATGCAAAATCATGCATTTACTTGTTTGTGGATGGATTTTAGGGATATTATGCTTTGATTATTTTGTGATCAAGCAATGATTCTTCTGACAGTTACGTGTTGACATTTCATAACAGAAGAGTTAGACTATGTTACCTTTAAATAATTTAGCCTTACTTAGTCTAATTATGGAGGACTGGGTCCATGTTGCCAGTAATGTAATTTTCTGACTGGCCAGGTACTGTTCATGTGTGTGTGTGTGTGTGTGTGTGTGTGTGTGTGTGTGGGTATGCGTGTGTGTGTAATAATTTTTGTTATGCTAACATTGCAGTTGAATAACATGGATTCAATTTAGGTGGGGTAATAAATTTATTGCATGCAGCATAGGTAGTTTCATCTTTTTCTTGTTTAAATGGGGCTGAATATGGTTTTAGAGTAGCAATCCTAATTGGTAAAAGAGCTAATATTGCTCACAGGATGTATATAAATGCATTGACAATTTCCATAGGACATACATAAATAAAATATTGCACATTATGAAACTCATGTAGTTTATTACAGCTTGATATGTAAGTATGTCAACAGGATAAATATATATTTATACAGTCTATCCATCCATCCATCCATCCATCCATCCATCCATCCATCCATCCATCCATCCATCCATCCATCCATCCATCATTCCATCCATCTATCTATCCATCCATCTATCCATCTCCATCAGTCCATCTCTCTTCCATCACCCCTTTTTCCCATGTTTGCACTTGGCGTTGGGGTTTCACCTCAGCAGTGAAAATCATCTAGACCCAAGGCTTACACCGCTGGATGGTTAGCCCTGCCATGGTTGCTCTTCCATATCACACACATGCATGCTTATGGTCAATTTAAAGTGTCCAGTATACTTACTGCATGTCTTTGGAATGTGGGAGGAAACCGGAGCACCAGGAGAAAACACGCACAATATACTACTACAGTACTAGTGTGTAAATATAGAATATTTTTCTGCCCACAGCATTGACTACAGTGAAAAAAAATAGTTATTCACATTAATGAGACTGAATAAGCCATGGATAGTTTTATTACAAAGCACTCTGCTTGATACCAGTCAACCTACACCTGTGCTAGCTATTTAAAGAATGCTGTTACACTGCACTAGTTATTTAGCTAACACCGTTTATCTGTACTGCAATCATTTCATGCTGGTTCTTTCATAAATTCCTCTTTATTTTCAATGAAAGCAGCAAGCACAAAGGTAGCATGTGGGCAGGCATACACTGATACTGCTGATTTCCAGTAATCGAAGGAGTGGGTGCTGCTGAAAAGTAAAAAAGAACTACAAGCCTTCTTTAAACTAGTTTAACAGTGGATTCTGTTACTTATAGCATCATGAATATAACGGTTTAGCACCATGTTTCAGACACTTGAAATATTCCTATAACAAATAATGACCTCTTGAACTTCTCCCCTGGGGTCATTAATGTTTATCAGTGAATCTCTTAAGTAACTTAATTATGTGACTGTCAGGACACACCTAGACATTCTTCCTTATTTTTATTGTACTTCAACTGATTCATGGTACAGCAGTGATTTGCCCTTCTAAAAGTTGAATTATTGGTTAAGAATTAAGAATTCTAAAACCATATTGGTTATTTCACCCCAGGGCTATGACAATATCTCACTGTACTGCCAGTACAGTATACAAGCACCTTACCTCTGAGGAATGTAAGAATCACTGCACCTATGAAACCACAGAAAAATCTGAAAAAGAAACACAAAGTATGTCATGTTTTACAAAGATGCTCGTTATACACTCGTTATACACTAACCAAGCTATTAATCTGGGCCATAACAATACAATGATATGAACAAAAGTATTTTATTTTTATTTTATTTTATTTGTTTTCAGGGGTAGAGCACTGATCTTCATGGACCTTTAGTAAAACAAATAAATGAAATATTTTCTTGCTATCACAGTCTTTAGTCCCACAAGTTAGATTCATTAACAACTGTTTGCAGCTTTATTACAATAGCTTATGAGCAGCACTGTGAAACACTCCCGTTTATATCATCCTGTAACTTTGCTTATCCTGTTTAATTACACAGTCTTTGGATGGTTAGGGACATTGTTGTCAGTGAAGTGCTGTGTATCAATGAACTACTTCAAACTTCAGATTCATATTTTCTATGACCTACATCTACTGGCATTTTGTTTGTTTTGTTTTGTTTTTCATTAGAATAAAGAAAAATGATGGGGATGAAAGCAAAAGAAGAAAAAATGGAAGTATTACCACCCTACTATTTCTTAAAAGGAATGCTAAGAAACAATTACTTACACAAGAACAGTTCCAGACTCCACAGTTTTGTATTTTAAGTGAAATGTGCTTTCTTCCTCAGCAAAAAAAAAAAAAAAAAAAAAAAATATATATATATATATATATATATATATATATATATATTAAACAAATTAAACAAGAATATTTGAATATTTTAATGCTTTCTTCTGAAACTTTAATCTGGAAATATGTCATTTATTTTTTAAAGTGCAACAAGGATAGCTGCTTTCTTCTCTGAAATGTACATTGAGAGCTGTAATAGTTACATAACTACATGGGAGCTTTCCTTGTGTCAGACAAATCTTCTTGGAAAAAAATGTGCATTGAATGTAGTTTTAGAAATCTGAATTTATGAGTTTAAAACTGTTAGAGTCAGCTGTTTTATTAGCATATTAAGAAAAGTCTAAATATTTTACTTGCATGCAGCATGATATCTGATTTTAAAATATATGCTGTGACGATAGCATGTAAAAGTAATCTTGCGGTTCTATGTTTCATTAAAATCTTCATCATACAATAGAAATACAATGAAATAAAAAGTTATAACACATATAAATGCTATATCTTTTCTTATCTTTTTATCTGCCCATGTGCTATCAGCCCTTCCAAGGGACTTGAGCACATTTTTCCCAGGAGAAGTGACTCTACAATATCTCCATGATAAGAATCAACAACAGAAGCCATCATAGAGGAAGGCATAGATGTTGCTTCTGCCTTCACACCTTGCTGGTCCTTCTACATGGACAGAGAATGCCCTCTTTTCACTGGCTTCAGAGTCTGGATTCATCCCCCAGACTAAGGTCTCATCCATTTAAGGGGGACCCTTAACTGTCCCCAGACCAGTTAAATACCTGGTGTCTCCACCCTACTAGCCTGTGCCATTTCCTGAAGAAGACCTCATGAACATTTTCTATATAACCTACCCTACCCTCTAGGGAAGGACATGTACACTGCATTACTGTGGGAGCTGACAATGCCACCCCCCATTACATGTACATTTCTGCACATGCACAGAGGAAGCTACCGTCACCTGCTTGGCAAAGCCAAGCACACCTCCAACTGGTGCTGTGTAACAGGTACTTGTGGACCCCTCTTCATTTAGTATAGCAGATGATAATTCTAGATTTTTAAAGCCCTGCCTTCTGTGCCAAGGGAACAGTACAGGGGCACAATGTTTTTCTGAGGGGAATGTAGCTCAGTGGTAGAGCATGTGCTTTGTGTGTATGTGTATATATACATATACACACACACATATATATATATATATATATATATATATATATATATATATATATATATATATATATATATATATGTATAGGTTCATAGGTTCATAGGTAGGTACTAGGCTATTGGCCCAAGGGCCTAAGTAAGCCTAGCCAACAAAGTTCCCTGGCTTACACCAACCCAAGAAAGTTAATTTCCTGTGCCCCTGTCGAGCAGAGCCACAGACGTGATCCCCGGGGTGTATTTCCTATTTCCAATCCACTCATCAAGATTTTTCTTGAAGAGTTCTAATGAGGAACTTAAAATAGATGGGTACCTTGTTCCAGAGTATGGGAAGTCTCTCGGACAGGAAACTATCCCTCCAGCAAGTCTTGTTTATTGTGGTGACAAGGTTTAGATCCCTAGAGCATGTAGCTCAGAAGGATTGGGATTTCTTTAGGTGTAGCATGTCCAACAGCTCTGGGTTTGACATAGCTTTATATGTTAGGCAGAGATCACCTTGGAGTAGGCGATATGCTACAGAGTAACGCTGGAGTTTTTTGAGACGATCAGTGTAGGGTATCTGTTTGAGGCCAGTAATTCTCTTTGTGAGGTACTTCTGCGGCCTTTCCAGCTGCTGCAGATGTCTTGTGAGGTACATTCCAAAAGGGGCGTTTTACTCTATAATGGGTCTAATAAGTGTTAAGTAGAGGGGAACAATAGCCTATTTTTTCCTGGATGAGAACCCTTTTGTGATGAGGTGTGCCATGTAGAAGGATTTTCTGACTACTGTGGCAATGTGATTATCAAAGGAGAGACTACTGTCCACCTGGGTCCCAAGGTCTCTTATCACACATTCGGTGTTAAGAAGACTGCTGCCTATGTGGTAGTTCATGGATACAGAGTTCTTACCAAAGGGGATAACAATACACTTTTTGGCATTGAGCTTGAGGCCATGGCTCTGACACCAGGCATCTGTCTCAGTGAGGCACTTCTGTAGGATGTTCACATCATTTGGGGACTCGACTATAGCTCCTAGTTTGGAGTCATCTGTGAACTTCGTTAGCCAGAGGCCTTCTGTGTTAGCCTGCACTTCAGAGAAGTAGATACCAAACAGGAGAGGTCCAAGGACTGAACCCTGTAGTACTCCACTTGTCACTGGTTTGAAGTCAGATTTGGAGTCTGCAACTTTTACAGTGTGGGTTCTGTCAGTGAGCCATTTGGCAACACATCTTGTGACATAGAGATTTATACCTAGTTTAGTGAGTTTAGCTATAATTCCAGAATGCGGGATGGTGTCAAAAGCCTTGGCAAGGTCAAGATAGGCTGTGTGAACCACCTTACCCTTGTCTATGGCTTTGGTGACAGTCTCAAAGAAGTTGACCAGGTTCAGGAGGCAAGATCTGCCTTTCACAAACCCGAACTGGGTGGGATCCAGAGTTTGGAGATTACCAGTGTCTTTGTTTATGGATTCCATGATGATACATTCTATGGCCTTGCAGACCAGGCTCGTCAGGCTAATAGGACGATAGTTCCCAGGATCAGTGGCGGCTCCCCCTTTGGGGAGTGGGATAACTGTTGCTGTGCACCATTTAGTGGGCACAAAGCCTGACGTGAGGCTACGATTGAACATGGTGCTTTGGTGGGGAGCCAGTTTGTTCTGACGTTCATGTAAAACGCAGCCTGGGATGTTGTCCGGTCTCATGGATGCTGTGTTTTTGGTTTTAGAGAGTTCTGCTTTTATCAGTGAAGTTGTGATTACAGGGACTCTGCATTCTTCCTGTATAGATATGGGCCCTTTAGGGGGTGAGGGGGGGGGGGGTAAAGTTAGCACTGAACCTATCTGCCAGGATGTTGGCAATATCAGTTGGTTCTGTAATTTTTGTGCCATTCTGCTGTAACTCAGAGCAGATCTGGGTGTTGCCATTGAGATTCTTGACATAGCTATAAAATGCTTTGTGGTTGTCCTTAGAATCAGTGGCAATCTTGTTTTCATAGCTTGCTTTGGAGGATCTTATAAGGGATCTAAGCTTCTTGCTGAGGCTGACCAGGGAGCTCATCCACTCATGAGATTTTACTCTCTTTTGCAAGAATTTCTTCCTTCTGTTGTAGAGTTTGTTTATGGCAGGGGACCACCAGATTGGCTTCCTTTTTTTGGAGGATAGTGTCTTGGTTCTGTTTGGGATAGCACAATCCATGCACTCATGTAAGTGCTTATAGAATGCATTTATGTAGGATTCAGCAGTCATAACTGTATTGTCCATCTGCATGGGTGTCATGAAGTTCACCACTTCTGTCTTAAGAAGCATGAAGTTGGCTTTGGTGAAATGCTTTGCCATGGTTTCCTGAATGGGGAGTGGGGGCAGGATGTGGATATCTAGGGTGATTAGCTTATGGTCGGATATGACCAAAGAGGAGTTGACTTCAGGTGGGGAACACTGGTCACTCATGTTGGTAATGACTAGGTCTAGGATATTGTTGCCCCTGGTGGGGGTGTGGATAAGTTGATCCAGTGCATTGGAATTTATGAATTCCAGAAAGTGCTGAGCAAAGGTGTTGGTACATGAGTAGTTTTCCCAGTTAATGGTGGGGTAGTTGAAATCCCCCAATATTACGGTGTTTGGTTGAACCCTAATATTTTCCAGTATATCAAGAAAAGAGGAGTGGGAATCCTGGGACATGGTGGGGGATCTCTAGCAAGCTACAGTTTGGATTGCAGTTTTGCCAAGAGTTAGTTGCACTTGGATAACCTCGGCTGCATTATGCTGAGCAACTAGCCTAGAGGTGTGGATATCCTTAATGAATATGGACACACCTCCACCTTTGGTGTTCCAGTACAGGTTAGATGGCTGAAAAGTGTGGTATGAGTTATTGCCTGATAATGCAGGGGTGCTCTCTGGAGCCTTGAACCAGGTCTCAGTCACTGCAGAGACATCGATGTTCTCCATTTTAAGGAGTGCCTCGAGTGAGTGCATTTTGAGATTTAGACTTCTAGCATTGAGTAGCATAGCATTACCCTCAGTTTTTGCTTGCCTGTTCCTGTTATGGTGGTGAATTTGTCATTTGAACCTTGCCTAAAAAAGCCTCTATAAGGGCGGCAAGAGCCTTTGCCAGTATCTGGAATACCAGGGGTGACAGGTGCAGGCCATCTCTGACAAGCATTGTGGTCTGTCGCCCATGTCGTCCCAGGCAGACAGATACTGGATCCCCTTAGAATGACATCAGAAGCTTAGCCAATTGTTGAAGTCAATCAATTAGTCCTTGTACTGCGGTATCATTCTGGGCGATGGCAGGATGCTACTCAGGGCTAGGGTCATATCTGCCTGGGCTACAAGATCGGAGAGTTCTTCCATGTCTCTTTACATGTAGTCCAGGGAGGTATGTCTCAGGTCGTTCAGACCAATATGGACAATCACAGAGTCATATTTGTACTTGTTGTGGAGTGACCTGAGTGCATGGGTTATGTGGCGGATCCTGGCACCTGATAGACAGCTGACAGTGACCTCCTCCTTGTTTAGCCTGGTGAGTGGGGCATCAGTGTGCCTGACTATAGAGTCACATATGACTCATATGACTAGTGTGTTGGGTATGTTGTTTTGCCTTATGGACTGTGGTTGAGTGGCACACTGGGTCTGTGGGCTATGTGTCATTTGGGTGGTGTTGGTGGTGGCAGGTTGCTTGCATTTCTGCTTTGGAGGTCTCTGTTGCTTGAGCAGATTATTATTGAGAGCCTCCGCGAATGTTTTTGTGTTTCTATGTGTGGATTTTGGTGGTGTAGGTTTAGTGGGACTATGTGATGAGTGTGGTATGGTGCAAGTGTTTACCTTCTCCTCTTGACTATTAAGTTCAGTCTTGGTTGGAGAGAGCTTTACCTCCAGTTTGGCTAGATAAGTGCATCTCTCACAGGTTGTAGTGTTGGGTGGTAGGAGGAGAGGGTTGTCTGTGTACATGAGGCAATTGCTACATTGCCCCAAGATGCCCAGATTCATCAGATAGACAGGAGAGAACACTGGGAGCTGACTCTTGGACATACCTGAATAAAAAAAAATATTTTCCTCTGGACAAGTGAGGAAAGTGAGTACAAGAGCTGTTTTTCTCTAAGCAAGTAAGGAAAGTAAGCACCAAAACTGTTTTCCTCTAGGTAATGAGGAAGGGTGAGTGCTGTAGCAATTTGTATTTTATTTAGTGCTTACAACAAGTTCTGAACAAGTGCTGAGCACAGATAATCAAATTCAAGTGCTAAAACTAAGAATCTGGATCTGGATCTTGTTGTAGATTAGCTACCTAGTGCTTACCACTCACATTGATAAGCTAGAAGGCTTCCCTCCAACACAGAAAGGCTTGGGGGCACAGAAGCTTACAAACAGTCCTGGATACAGCAAATCTGTATCTGGGCTAAACTAGTTACAAGAAAGGTGGGAAGCAAGTGAAAATGCAGGCTATTAAACCAGAAAGTTGAAAAAGATGGAAAAACTTCCCAAATGGCCAATAAACTACAATTTCTGGGCCAGAAACCACTCTTGTGGTAGATAGGCTACCTAGTGCTTACCACTCCCACTGATAAGCTAGAAGGCTTCCCTCCAACACAGAAAGGCTTGGGGCACAGAAGCTTACAAACAGTCCTGGATACAGTAAATCTGTATCTGGATTAGACTGCTTACAGGAAAGGCAAAAAACAAGCTTGGAATTTATATATATATCTATATATATCTATATATATATATATATATATATATATATATATATATATATATATATATATATATATATATTAGTTAAGTGAGTTGGCTTTCTCAAAGAGTTCACTCTGTATTATAAAGAATGAGCTAATGACAGTAGCAAAAACACTTTAAATGCAGTACAAGCTAGCACACGTGAGTGTGTAGCAATATTAAGGCAAATACAGTTTAAATAAATGCAGATAAGTTAAAAATGACAAAAACAAGTTTATAAAAAATCAAATAAGAGCACTTGAACACTTAAAAGCACACAGAACAGCAAATTAAGGTATTAAGGTAGAAGACACTTATGTAAGAGCAGCTCAAAAACTATGTCATTTTTTTTTTTTTTTTTTGTGGAGAGGGAGGGAACAGAGCAGATTAAAATGCTATAGGGGGTGTCCTTCCCAAGTGCTCTCTCTGTACACAGCAGAAGAGATGGGACTGGTAGGAGCGTCTGCAATCAAAATATGATCTCACTGTACTCAGGTGAGTGAGCAAGTGAGATGGGCCCAGTAGGAGTGTCCAAAAACAGATTTACAGCAGGGGCGGGCAATTCCAAAGCCACCAAGATTAACACCACAACAAGAACAGGGAGGGTGTGGGAGACCATCTGCAACTAGAGACAGGGGTATTATCTCCCTGTATTATATTATATATAACTATATACACACACACACATATATATATATATATATATATATATATATATATATATATATATATATATATATATATATATATATATATTATATATATATGTATGCATGTATATACATATATGTATATATGAGGTCCTGTGTTCAATTCCTGGTATCTCCATAGATTAGGCATTGATACTGCAGCAGTCATACCATCCCCTTCCCAAGGATGGGTGAGCCACTGTCAGGCACTTAGTCTTACCTTCCTTCATCCAGTTCCTTCAGCTCCAAAGCTACTACTCAGACTCAGGTCATCTAAGCTGTAGTCAGGGATTTATTCCTATATCCAGATATCAAGGCAAAAAAAGCAGAGATCGCACCCAGCAAAGTTAGTGCACAAAACTCTTTATTTAATGCTGCAGATACCACATATTTTCATCCATAAAACCATAGACTTCATCAGAAATACTTTAATTAAAACCATTCATCTTATATACATGCATTAAGCCAATATGGAGATAGAGATAAGCTTTATATGTATTTTTCAGAGGCAGTTGGATGACAACAATACTTCAAGTAGTTCTTCAAGCCTGACAGTTGCTTAGCATCTTCACCTTCTACTACACAAACGTTTCTGAAAAACCTCTCTTTGTTTCGTTTTGGTAATTATCAATATAGTACTAAAATGGCATGTCAATAAACAGGAGGATTACAACATCTACTCTTACTGTCACAACAAGCAATACTAGTATAATCCTCCCACCACAACTTATAAAGGACCTTTGTATTGATACTTACCGAAACGAAACAAAGAGAGGTTTTTCCGAAACGTTTGTGTAGTAGAAGGTGAAGATGCTAAGCAACTGTCAGGCTTGAAGAACTACTTGAAGTACTGTTGCCATCCAACTGCCTCTGAAGAACACACGTAAAGCTTATCTCTATCTCCATAATGGCTTAATGCGTGTATATAAGATGAATGGTTTTAATTAAAGTATTTCTGATGAAGTCTATGGTTTTATGGATGAAAACATGTGGCATCTGCAGCGTTAAATAAAGAGTTTTGTGCACTAACTTTGCTGGGTGCGATCTCCACTTTTTTCACCTTGATATCTGGTTACTGGTTGCTTTTGGTGGAATTACTCCAGGTTGTTTTATTACCATTTATTCCTATATGAAATGGAGACAGACAAAACCTCTACATATTTTATAATATTAAAACTCGCATATTAAATAACTTACATATCAGTCAAGTTATACTAAGAGAAATATACTCCAAGTTACATGTTTCACTGAGACAGCATCATGGCTAAGTTGCTGGCTACACTTTTCCTCCAGTCTTGTGCCAGACAACCACAGATATACAGTGTTTTAGCAATATACACCACAGCTTGCATTACTGCTACATTAAACAGTACTCTTGGACTGGTTCAGCACTTGCTGTATCTTCAGTCACAACTATAAACATATTAAAGAGTTTCACTTTCAGGAAAACATCTAAAGAGTAAACATGAAACTCCTGAAACAGGCAGAAGACTATAAGCAATCTCAAATATGTTTACATTCGAATAACTCTGTAAGTTTAGATATTAACATTTTAGATTATTAAACACTAAAAAAGCAAACTGGAGTAGTAAGTAATTTGATCAAATCCATACACTTAAGAAATAAGCAAACTGCACCTATAAGTAATCTGATTATCTGAAACAATTTTGGAAGGAAGTAAAGGAATTAGTGGGAAACATCACACAATCTAAATACTCTCCCACAACTAAAATATAATAACAAGCATTTCCTATCAGAAACATTTAAAAAAAATTCATCAATACCAGCATACAGAATATCACTAATTCTTTCAATCCTGTATCCCATTTCAATACAACCTTCCAAACATCTCAACCAACACTTTATTAGCTGAATATGTAACAACATTCCAGTTTAGAGAGATCTCAGTAAAAGAAACCATCATAATCTTGAAAATTTTTAAATTCTCCTCCAGTCACCTAATTATATTATACTTTCCTAAAAAGGGCTGCAGCTAAAATTGCCAAACCCTTAACCTACATATATAATCACTCCCTTACAACAGGAATAGTACCTCCAGCCTTAGAACACTTTGCCCACTTTCAAAAATATTTGAAAAACAATTTGTACAACACAAATAATAAAACATATTAATAGCTATTATACCATGACCCCCCATTAATATTCCAAAACGTGCACACTGATTGGCCAGCGTGCACATTGTAAATCGACTTATACTAATGGAAAAAGGTCCAGTCGCCCGGACTTTTTCCATTAGTATAAGTCTCTTTTAAAACACTGTGTCGCTATGTTAAAAGAGTTTAACATAGCGACACAGGTTTAAAAAAAGCAAAGGAGATCTCCGTTGCTTTTTTTAAAGCTGTCCCGCTATGTTAAACTCCTTTAACATAGCGACACAGTGTGTAAAAAGCAACGGAGATCTTGCTTTCTCCGTTGCTTTTTTTTTTAACCTGTCTCGCTATGTTAAATGGGTTTAACATAGCGAGACAGCTTTAAAATAAGCAACGGACAACTC
Source organism: Protopterus annectens (assembly GCF_019279795.1). NCBI lineage: Eukaryota > Metazoa > Chordata > Ceratodontiformes > Protopteridae > Protopterus > Protopterus annectens. The sequence goes on along the minus strand of NC_056737.1, from coordinate 463,268,936 downwards.
CGTTGCTTATTTTAAAGCTGTCTCACTATGTTAAACCCATTTAACATAGCAAACAGTAAAAGCAATGGAGATCTTGCTTTCTCCATTGATTTTAGCCACAGCTCTTATGTACTGCATAGGCATGCGCAGTACATCAGAACTGCCGCGGATACCAGACAGCTGTGGAAGGGCAGCAAAGAGGCATTATACAATGCCATTATTTAAGAAAAGTAATTATTTCTTTTCTTAAATAATGTCATAGTATAATAGCAATAACCCACTTCTGGGTGTGGGTAATGCAGGATTTACCCACGGTTGTCTTTGTTTGGTCCCTCGGGCTTCGCCCTCGGGACAAACCACGCCAAACATGGGTAAATCCCGCATTACCCACACCCAGGTGTGGGTTATTGCTATATGACATACTATAAGTCAAAAGCATGCTTATGGAAATGCCTTCAGTACCACTGCTGTGTTACTCACTCATTAATATTGGTCTGGTCACTGCAGTGATATTTGTAGAAATACCGACAATATTGTTCTAATAAAACTGAACAATTTTAACTTTAGCCATTACACTATCAAATGGTTCTAAAGTTACCAAGAGAGTAGAAAATTCCAAATCCACATTATATCAACCTCTTATCATCAGTTGCAACCCCTAAACAATGGAGTTACACAAGGTTAAATTCCGGGTCCTATTTTGTATTCATTATTTATTAATGATGAAGGTGACCTCCCATCTCTTGATGTCATACTGCATTCATCTTTCCATTACAAGCCAGTACATGTACTTGTAATCTTCTGAACAAATTACAGCAGTCTTTCTCTAAGCTATGCATCTTAGGCATCTTCTAATTAGCCGCAAAGAAACTAATCTTATTCTATTTACAACCACTCAAAAACTCCCTCACTGACTTCTTATTAACATCACAGATAAACAAAACAACATAAGTCCCCTTGTTTCTGAATACAAATACCCAGTACTTAATATAGATCTTTCCCTAACTTTTTTCAAACCATACAGACAGAATAATATAGTACTATCTCAACATAAACTCTGCTATAGAATCTTTCATTTACTCTCCCCTTCAGCCCATTTTCCCTATCCAAAAATGTTCTTCTCTGTACACTGGTGTACTATCCTTCTCTGTTTACCTTTTACTCAAAACAAAACTCCCAAAGATTTCAGATCATAGAAAATAAAATTTGCAGATTTGCCCAACTCGCTGACAGCAGATCTCGCCATTGTCATTTCCTATAGCATCTAAAATGGCCTCCAGTCACTGAAAGGGCAAAATGCGGAACACTTGCTAACAGATTGTTAACAACTTCAACTAGGAAGTTCATAAGTTGGTTGAAATGTTACTTTACACTTACAAAATCTTTTTTTTTAATGAATTGACATAATTCAGTAATATTTACTATGGCTATCAATTAAAACATTCTTAACATTGAATGTGTAATGGACCTTTTCAATGTGGAAGAATGAGGAGCATGGACTTTTTAAGACTCAAAATGAGGAACAGTTATTGTATTCAGGTAGACTTGAGAGGTATGTCTCTCACTGAGTTCAAAAAGGCATCCTCTGAGTACTTGTCCAGGGAAACCGAATATAAAGTGATTTAGGGACAATGGTCAACCTCACCATTTGATATCAAACAGCAAACTGTCTCCATCAAGGGAGTCACTGTGAAACGTTGAATTCTAAACAAAATTCTACCTCCAGCCTGACTGCCTATCCATTTGTATCCTAAGTGCTGTCCTACTTGGTTCTTGAAATGCTGAAATTCAAAATAGACTTTATGTATATATTGTAAATATTGTAAGCAACTTTTTTTACTGTTAACTCTATATTTGCAAAGTTTTTTTTTCTGTACATAAGACCCTGTATCAAGCATAATGGTAATCAATAAGCATATGGTTGTTCCAAGGCACTTTAAAAAGATTTGATTTTGTATTTGTTTTTATATATTGTATGCAGCTTGATTATTTAGTGTTTGCTTTTGTTTCTATACTTTTGTGTTATGGTTGAAAAGAGTCTTTGGACCATTCCACCTATCCTGTTACCAAATAGTAAGTAAAAACTAGTTAACTAATATAATTATGTGCATTGAGTCTATTGGGCCTGTTCTACAGTTGGATATGCATGATGAAGCTGTCAAATGTCTTTCTGCTATGCTACCAGTTTGTGATTTATTAAAGTTCATAGATTAGTACTAGGCTAACTGCTCTTGCGAGCCATTTTAAGCCTAGCCAATTATCCCTTGTGAAACTCAAACGCTGCACTTTGTGTTTGTAAGGCAAACACCTTAACCATTAGGCCACCCACCCAACCCTGCAGTTTTACTTCAAATGCTAGTGTCTGTTACCATTATTAGCAACTCAATAAGATGACTAGGTTGCCAATAGTGATTGTGTGTGTGTGTGTGTGTGTGTGTGTGTGTGTGTGTGTGTGTGTGTGTGTGTGTGTGTGTGTGTGTGTGGTGGGGGAGTTGTATGGCTGCATCTGAGCTTCACAACAAACCTGCTTTCTTCTAAATAATGAATGAGCATTTGAACACTATAAGGTTGTGGTCTGATTTGTTGGCTGTCTAAAAATGCTGCTAAGCAAAGTCAGCTCAGAAACCCTTGTCATTGTAAGTATATGTGGCAGTGATTAAATGAGATTAAAAGTTATATAATTTAATGGAGAAAAAATCTTCAGAACTCGGGCTTAAACATGGTTAGTCCAACACATTACTAAGACTTGATTAAAACAATTAAGAAAAAGGAAGACTTATTTTCATTTGCACATTGAGATCAGTGATATGTATATTCAGAGTTAATTTATTAACACAGATGAATGATAGCCTTACTCATTGCTATTTTAAAGTTCAGAGACTCCCTGATATAAGCTTATATGATTAACATGTCAGCACCCTGGTGTTTTATTGTGCTGCTGCTGGAACTTCATTAAGTAATGCTCATCCTGTTCCTAATGTTTTTATCTTAAAGTGGCATTTGATATATCCAAATGTGTTACATTAAAGGCATTCATTTACTCCTCTCTCTTTCTGTGTATGTGTTTTTGTATGTGTAAGTACATAATTTCCCCTATGAATGCTTGAATACCAGACCAGCAAACCAAATCAATTGATCACAAATGGTCAACAACACAGTCCCCTGAAGGACAGACTTGCACAACAGTGGAATGTTTTTGCAGAGGTGAACAAGCTCAGCTGTACTCTCTAGTTGAATTTCTGGTCCCCCATCACCTTACCCTAATATTTTAATTCCACTATCAAACCCCTGTTGGGAAAGGACAGATACTGTTAAAGGGTAAACTCATTCAAGGGCTGTAATCTCAAAGTCTAAGTCATATGACAATAAAATGAGTAAGAGAAACTCAACATCAAGGAAATGGGATCAGGAATTCATTTCTACAAGAAAAAATATTTATCTCCTAATCAACAGTCATCAATTCCCTCGCCATAAAGAAAACTGCTAACATCTTACAAACATTGACTGGGCTTCCCTTTATTCTATATTTGTACCCAGAACCACCTTTTAGCATTTCTACTCAAGTCTGCACCCTATTGATGAGAGATTGTAGCATACATGCTAAGGAGCAACTACTATACCCTTGGTTTACTCCAGACTTTAAAAGTCAAATGCATCAGTGAGACAAAGCCTGGCCCAAATAGAAATATCCTAAAACCCCTTCTATCTTATTCTCACAAAACTCTAAGAAATTAAGAAAGAATTACTATGAAAAGTGACAGTTCAGTTTCTCTTAGATCCCAGCAACAAGTACTATGCAGTAACTTAAAATTCCACTGATTTAAAGTCAAAAACTCCAAGGTTAATATAAGTATAACTTACTGGCTCCACTTTCAAGCTCAGATAAGGATACACTTTCACCACTTCGAATTGTGGAAATACTTAAATACTTCTTCCCCATAAAGAGCACTGCATCCCAACCTCTGAACCTTTACTACCCACCCACTATTTATTTAATGTCAATCAGCTCTCAAGTAACTCAGTATACCTTCTTCTAACTAAAATTTCTAAACATATCTGTCTTTCTTGCTCCCCTCAACATTAGATTTCTTCAAAAAGCAGCAAAATGTATTTGTTACCAAGTAACATACATAGATAATCTTTCTTTCCACAAGAATTGCCTTAAAGATGAAAAGTTTTGACGAGTGTTCCTCAGAGTTACCATTTAACTTAGGGGTCCTCCAAGGCTCCATCCTTGGTCCCCTTCTCTTCTCCCTATTTACCAGTCACCTGCACTCTGCAACCCCCCCAAGCCAGCATCATTCAATATGCTGATGACTCCACTCTGATTTGCTCTGCTTCATCAACGACCTTCAAACTATCACCCAAGACACCTTCCTATCTGTTGAAAAATGTCTAACCAACTCCCAACTCTTACTAAATCCCAATAAAACTAAACTTATGCTTTTCTACCCTACCAGAAACCCTCCTCCCACAGCAAACTTTCACATCTTCTCTATGAACTAAACCTCAATTACTCCTACCCCATACCAAACTTCTAGGTGCTATTATCGACAATAACCTAAAATTTGACCTCCGCATAGATCAAACCATTAAAAAAGTACACAAAAAACTCAACTAGAACACACCTACTATCGACACTTTTATACGCATCCCATATCCTAACAAATCTCCGTAAAAATGACTTCATCAAGGTTGAAACTTGCTGTAACAAAATCTCCAAATTTGCCACAGGTGCCAACTACAAATCCCACCACTATCAATCCCTCAAGCAACTGGACTGGCTAGAGCTCCCACTCTTACTTCAATTTAATCAACTAACCTTAGCCCACAAAATCCTCCACCATCCAGAAAAAATTCTAGCCCTTAAAAACCTAATCCAGCCATACGTAGCATCCAGATCCCTTCGCTCAAACAACAATCTACTCTTCCAAGTCACCAAAGTAAAAAACTTAACAGACGAAGCTCTATTCTCCTACTATATCTCCAAACTCTGGAACTCTCTACCTACCCCACTCATGAATGCCTCCTCACCTATACAGTTTAAAAGACTCCTAAAAATCCACCTTACAAACTTCTGGCTATGCACCTGCCATACCACAGGTTAGACTCCTACCACCCCCTTACATCCCTCACTTCCACTCTAGAACTTTATCTAAAGCATTAATGCCTATATTACTTATATCTCATCCTCTCTATTGTCCCTTACTTAAAAACCCCTAAAATGAACTAAGTACAACCCCTCAGAAAGTATTTCATTTATAGGATCTTCTTTATTGCATATAGTCATAGAAAAATTTCTAACTCAATCCCTTGCTTACCTAATTATTAACTAAAACTAATTCTTTGTTTATATTAGAATAGTATCGACTCAAAGTTTTTTTTTTCTAATATGCTATGATGTAACTATACACTGTACTGTCTATGCTGTATTGTATTGTATGATTTTGAGGAGCTTTTCTCCCTGGGGCTCCACTGAAAAAGGACACATGTCCAGATGGACTTTCCCAGTTAACAAATATAAAATAAATAAAATAAATAAATAAACTATAACATCTAATCTGTCTCTCCCTGAACATTTTCAAACTACTGGCATTATATCCACTCAAACAAAACTTCTTGAACAATTATTATATAAACAAATAATTCAGTTTCTATAAGACAGGAACATTCTAATATCTTAGCACCACAGTTTTAGTCTTGCATTTAATAGTCTCACCACTTTGTTTCAAGCAACTGTCTCAGTACCAACATATATGTATAAGGGCCCACTAACAGGTGTTGTGTTTTGTTGATGTAAAAAAAAAATAATTTGACTTTGCTTTCCACACCATTAAGCTTCTCAGCTACATTAATGTTTGCCTTTGACATCTTAAGATGGTTTCTTAGTTTGCTCCATAACAGATCACTTCAAGTTAGGTTCAACAATACACATTTTCCTCTAACCTCCTTTACTTTGAGAACTTTTTAAGAATCCATACATGGCCCAAACTATTCTCTATAGTTAGTAATTCACTATCACATGATCACTGCCTATAAATATGACACTTTATGCTGTTAATTTTCTACTTTATCCCAAAGAAAACTCCAATGATATTTGCATCTGTTTTTAACCAAAAACAAACTAATTGCTAATGCCTGTAAAAATAAGCCCATACTTTTTTGGACCCCAGAAAGGCTATTCAGTAACTTCTTTCTCTCTCTCTTTTGCAGGCTCCAATCTTCTTGGCACATGTATCATCCAGTTTGACTGCTGCAAATATCTAGGAGTTACACTTGACCTCTGCTTCAGCTTTAACCTTCATGTTGATACTATTACTGATGAAGTCTATTGTCAACTTAAGACTTTTCTGTCATATAACCAAGCTTCTGTCCTCTGAAACAAGATAGTCCATTAAAAAATTATATATATTCCAAAAGTCAAACACATAGTATGTCTAGTGACTTTACGGAATTCGAGAAGCATTACCATGTCGTAAACAACTCTAAACAAACTATGTTACTTCATCTGTAACATTGTAGCAAAACTCAGCTAAGTCATGAATTACTTTTTGCTGTTACAGTGACTACCAATGACTTTTCATGGTCTATTTCTTCCATCTCCCCTATATCATACAATCTGGAGTTTGTTTATATGAGTTGGAGATGATTCTCCAGACAGAACTTTTAACTGTCACAGAAATAAGCCCATTAAATGCTCATTGATGCAATGAGTATTGGCTTTGATGAGCTAGGACTTGATTAGTCAATGGTAGGCCTACATCATCAACCTTGGAGATAATAACATGGATCACTGAAACCATTTCATATCCATTAACATGATATCCTTCAATCCCTCTATAATCTACTGGTTCTAAATTTGTCACTCCCACTTCCTCTCCTGTTAAACATTGCCAGTACCTTCTGTACTATCTTCAGTATTAATGTTATAACATTGGGATCTCAAACAATGTTGGCACCAGCTTACAATACCTTCCTTGAGCAACATGTGTGAACAATCTTTCATATGAATGCCAGTGACTGAAAACATGACAGGAATTAACAAGAATAACAAAAAGCTGCATGGAATGCAATGCCTGGCTAAAAGGACATCAGCCAAGATAAGATAGTGCTTATGAATAATTCTTCTCTTTATCAAGGCATAATTATCAATATGAATAAATATTTATGTTGAAATGAATTTCTCATAGTCAGCTGTAAGCCAGCTATAATATTTCACAGTGGTTCTTAAAACTGCCAACTCAGCCTGCTATTAGAGTAAAAATAGCATGGAAAGGTCACAGCAGACTGAAATAAGGGTCACACACTGACACACTCTGATGAATTGTAACAGCAGGGAATGGCTCTTCTATTAGAAGTTTCATAAACATGTATTAATCAGTAATTTTCCATTTCTACCAAAACATTTTTAAACTATATCTGTAAAATGTACATATATATTTACAAACATCAAATAATAAGAACATGTATATTTTTCTATTTCATATGTTATATATAGAATAAAGGACAGAGCAGATGTTGTGCCTTGTATATACGTGCTGCAGATTTTATATGAAGTTTTTATTAATCTTTTGTATTATTTTGTAAGCTGTAAACGTTCATTGATTCTGAATTATTCAACAGTAATAATAATATAAAAATTAACTACAGCCGTAGCAATAATAGTCTTTCTTATTAGAAAGGCTATATAATATGATCAAGTTAATCAAGAAATGCTTGAACTGTACTCTTTAAAAAATAACCTGTCTTAATAGCACTTCTGAAAATAACTGCATGACCAAATTAGGACACAGTGTATTTCTAAGAAGGCAGGACTACAACTTTGGAACAGTTATCAGTTTTTGTGTTCATTTGTAATCTTTGTCAGATACATGAGAAATAAACTGCACTGACCCAGCTGAAGTGCTTTGCTTGCTTATCATTTCTCTTTCTTGTTATTCTAACTGCCTGTAGTTTTCCTCATGGATGCAGTGCTTGTACATACTAGTGCAATTAACTATAATGTTATCATGTTACAATCCTTCCCTTTCCTCCCCAGAATGTAAACAGTCTGCCACAAATTACCTGCTGCCATCTAGAATGCCCCTTCTACTTAGCTGTATAATGGATCAGGCTTAACTACTATAAACTGTAAAGTCTCGTTTATTTGAATCTGTAAAGTGTAAATCTTCACCAAGAACCTTAGCACCCACTCTCTTTTATGTCATGAAAACTCTTACGTTGATAACATAGCCAACATGTCTGACAATTCAATGTTAATTTAATTTAAATCAAGTAATCAATTGTAAAATAGAACTTTGCAGATTGCCAAAACATTGTAAACTAATTTTGCTTTTATACATTTTGTCTTGTAAGCCTTTGTCCTGGGTAACAGTTGAAATAAGTATTTCATTAACCAGCTCACCCATATGGTTAACAAATGTTTAAATAAATAAATGCAATAAATACTCCACAACTGTCAAACTAAGTACATAAACAAGGTAAATAAATACATATATAAGATAAAAGATGAGAAGTCAATCAGCAACAACAGAGTTTCTCACACCATATCACAAAAATGGACAAACATGGAAGTAAATACAAATCCATCATGAAAAGTAGTTCACACAGGTGCTGTAGTACCTTTATGGCATGCTCAAGATGCAGGAATGTGATTCATATCTGTTGTACACAGAAACAAGGTATTTTCCATGTATTTTAATTAATATTTGTCTGTTTTGTATGTGTGTGTTTGTGTGTGTGTGTGTGTGTGTGTGTGTGTGTGTGTGTGTGTGTGTGTGTGTGTGTGTGTGTGTGTGTGTGTGTGTGTGTCTGTATGTCCATGTGTTTGTTGTCTTGTTCCTTTCTACCTTTCGCCCATTGCTTTCAGGGATGATCTGGCTACCCCATGACCTTGAACAGGATAAAGTAAGTATCAGACAATAAATAAATGAATTAATGTTTCAAACAGCAGTTTTCAAAGCCATCAGTTACATATAGGGCTGGATACAGAAAACTTTGCCAAATTCTGATAAGCAAATTTGTGTAGCACACAGCTATGCATGGTGTGTGTGTGATTCGGAAAACTTAGCTACACAATGTAGCTAGGCCAGATGGTGTGGCCGGCCTTGCTATATGACAATGGCTGTATAACAAAGTGCAGTATATGATCATGAGAAAAAACAAGATGGTGGAGCAATTCAGAAATGCTTAAATGTTGCACAGTGATGCTGGGCTTGCACTGGTTATGAACTTAGCCACATGCTTGTATTCAGATGGAGTACCTCATGCAAATATGTTGGGGTTTCCACAACCATTTTAAATGTGCATCTGCTGGAAGTTTTAATCGCCTCTGATTTGCCCAATGATGTATGTCATTGTCCCTGGAGATGCAGGGTCATCCAACCATTCTTAACATTTCATGCCCTCCATGACACAAACATAGTAGAGCAGTACTCTGTAGACAGGCACACCATGCTGAAAACTGTGGACATGTATTGGCCTCATCAGCAGCCCTGTGGAAGTCATACTGTACCAGTCCAAGTGGATACAAAGGTAAATTTAGCTGCAGGCACCTTTCAGTGCCCTACTGGTGACACATTGGGCATATCTTGGGCTTCTGTCTCAAGAATACTCTACCAGTTCTTCTATGCTATGCATCAACATGTGGAAGAGACTATGTAGTCCCTACATACTCACTGGACTGGGTAAACACCATGAGGGAGTTCTATGACATAGCCCTTTTCCTTTAGGTACTGGAGGCCATAGACTCTGCCCACATAGAATTAAAGGCCCCATTTGGTGAACTGGGAAAGAGATTTGTGAACTATCTCTCTATCAACTGCTAAGTGATCTGCAATGCACAGGGGATAATGTACAATGTGTGTGCAGGCAATTTTTATGACTTACACATATGGCACACATGTGACCTTTATCAACAGTTTGTGAGGACTGACTTCCCATAAGACATTATTGTGGGTGATGCTGGATATGCCCTAGAACCATGGTTCATAAAACTAATCAGATATCCACACAATCAGACTGACCAGGTGTACAATCACAAACCAGAAATATTATGGAGAGTGTGTTCTGATTGCTAACGTCACACTTTTACTCTCTGGAGACACCTGCTGGTGGCCTTGCAGTATAATTCCACCACATTTGCAAAAATATTGACCATGTGTGCTGTGTTACATAATACTACAATTAGGAAGCAGTTACTCTTACAAAGCCAGCAGGTCCAGGCACCATAGGCAGGGGTAGTTGAGACAGATGAAGAGTCAGAAGAGGGCAAGCAGCAGGAGATGACTGTGTCAGATGTTTTCAGTATGTTGTATAATTTTCCCCTCACTGCTGTTTTCACTTTGTTTGTCTGATATCTCCTTCACCATTGGCTCCCCCTCCTCCCTCATTGTATTTCCCCACACCCTGTCAGTCATGTTTGACTTTCTCTGCTAACTAACCTCCCCCTCTTACCTCCCTCTTACTTCTCTGACTTCCTTCCCCAACTTTCCCTTCTCTAAAAAGTAAAATGGCACCAGTCTCCGAAAAAATATTCCCACTCATACCTCTCATCTTCATAGATATTTGACTAATATACACATGATTGACTCCTGTTGGTTAATGTAATCATTTTAAAAAGAGTATTTTTCTGACAAATCACTGAAGATCATAGTCATTAAATAATGCCAGCTATTTCTGGGGTTATTATTTGCTCACCTTCTGATCTACCACCTGCTTGCTCTCCCTTTACATCTCTGTCCTATATTCCAAATTCTAACCTTTAACCTGGTTAAAAACTAAACAACCACAACACACACATGCCCGCAAATGGCTTATAAAACAAAATCATCTTTCTGTGTTTATACGATGCAAGATGATTCGCCTAGGACAATGTCAATGTGCACATATAGCCAAAGAAAAAATAACACTTCTCATCCGATGGCAAAAACTGAAGTCTAGTCCTTGTCTTATGTTAAGATCCAACCATTGGTTTCACAAATGATCTAAGCATCACTGAGTTTCTCCATGCAGCTCTAAAATAAAGTCAAGATAATGCCCTTTTCCAACTGTTTTGATGGCTCAGTGATCTTTACTGTGTCAGTGCAGTGGATGGGGGATACTAATACCCTGAAACTTGTATGCTGTTTTACTACAGTTAGTTTGCCGTCTGTAAATCTGTTACATTTCCCTAATATGTGTGTTTTACAACCTCTTCCAGTCTGACTGCTTCTGTGGTTCCCCTTACTAATGCACTGGAATGGTGAATATCACTAGAAAAGCCATATGTTCAAATTCCTTGAGACCTGGCTTTCTCTTCTTTTTGACAATCTCATGCTACATTCCCCTTATATGTGTTTTTTTATGACTTCTTTCAGTCTGACTACTTCTGTGGCTCCTCTTGTAAGAGAACTAAGCATGTTCAATCACAGCCTCACCTCAGGCTTTGTCCCTATCGAATGACTCACTGCTACAGTCATCCCTCTCCACAAAGGAGGAGTGACTACAGAACCTGGGAACTATCACCCCATTAGCCTGATGAGTCTGATATGCAAAGCTATGGAAAGCATCATCATGGACCTAATAAACAAGGATATAGGAAATCTCCAAACTCTGGATCCCACACAGTTTGGTTTTGTGAAGTGTAGATCATGCTTGCTCAACTTGGTCAACTTCTTTGAGTCAGTCACCTGAGCTGTGGGTGAAGGCAAGATGAAGTCAATCAAACAATTGGCTTGGCTTCTGGTGTCAATCCAGGAGGATCCAATATCTGTCAGCCTGGATGATATGGTCGACAGACCATGCTGCTTTGCCAGAGATGGTCTTCACCTTTCACCTCTTGGCTTTCGGTTATTGGCAAAGGTACTTGCGTCCCCCATACTTACTTTTTTAGGCAATGTCATAAGAACAAAATTCCTCCTGTAAAACATCCTCTAGAGACAAGCTCAAGGTTATACTGCTTAATGCTAGGAGTCTAAATCGGAAACTGTACTCACTGGAGGCACTCCTTACTTTGGAAGTTGCTGATGTCTGTGCAGTCACAGAGACATGGTTCAAGGCCACAGAAGGTACCCCAACCATGCAAGACTACAATGCCTTCCACATGTTTAGATTGCAAACCGAGAGAGAAAGAATCAAAGGCGAAGGTGCATCCATCTTCATCAAAGACAAATACACCTCAAGACTGGTTAAACAGTACGACTCCCTAGAGTTACTCCAAGTCCAACTAACTGTAGGAAAGACCCCCCCTCCACATCATTGTTTGCTATAGGTTCCCTACCATGAACCATGAAAACCACACTACCTACCTGGACCTACTTGAATCATTCACAATACAGCCAAATACCCTGTTCATGGGTGACTTTAACTATCTTTCCGTCAACTGAGAAATATATATGAGCACAAAAATGCTTGCCCTAAGGTTCCTGGACTTGGTTAACACAAATACTCCAGAACAGATAATCAACGGCTCCATAAGATGCTCTAATGTCCTTGACCTAGTAGTTGCCAACATGGGGAATTGCTGCACCACTCCATGTGTTGGGCCCTCCCTGGTAAAGTCTGATCATAAATCAGTCTCGTTTGAAGTAACAATCATATCTGACCCCCCCCCCCAGAGTAAAAGGTTTGAAAGTTTTCTCCAAAGCAAACTATAGCCTTCTAAACGATGGCATGAATAGTTTCAAACTCCCTGTCTCCACTGACAGCAATGACTCCTATGCTGGTGCACACTAACGCCCTGTAGAAACACCTATACAAATGTATAGACCTTGCCATACCTGAACAGATCAAAACAAGGTTCTCACAAGAAAACAAGCCACCGTGATGGATATCCAGCATAAATAGGTTATACAATATGAGAAAGAAATTGTTGCCAAAGAGCAAAAGAGAATGATTTCAGAGGAGGAAGAGCACCTTCTTGAACAAGGAAATTAAACATCTTGTAAAGTTCTCAGTAGCTAGCTATGAAACTAAATTCACATCCCTAGCTAAAGATAATCACAAGGCATTCTTTAGCTACATCCAAATCTAAAAGGGAAGGCCCAGATTTGTGCCAAATTAGCAGTGGATGGTACCACTCATACTGAACCTGTGAAAATTGCCAACCTGTTAGCAGACAGATTTGGTGAAATTTTCACCACCCTGTCCCCAACAATCATACCCCAAAGCTTCCCTGTCACTAATCTTCTACCTAGTATCACCAAAGAGCATGGCCAGAACTGCACTCTCCAAGGCCAAAAACACAGCCTCTATGGGACTGGATAACATCCCCGGCTGCTTACTAAATAGTCTAAAACAGGAGTAGCGGGACCATTAGGTACTCTCTTCAACCACAGTTTAAGTACTGACTTTGTCCTAGCCAAATGGAAAACAGCAACTGTTATTCCCTTGCACAAAGGGGATCCCTCAACTGACCCTGGGAACTATAGACCCATAAGATTTACCGGGTCTATATCGTAATGTCGAAAGCTGACAAGTTCGAAGCACTAAACTTCAAACTTGAAACTTCAAAGTCTAATAACGTCGAAACGTAGAACGGAGATCGCCATAGAGTGCGGGAAGGGAAGATTTCCCTTTACTGCACTGCAGCGCGATCTTGGAGTTGGTATATTTAAGTAGCGGGGGGGTGTAGGGGTGCAGGATTGCCCCCCTACATAGAGCATTTTTTTTTTGTTTTGGGTGTTGAGTGTTTTTTTTTTTTTTACATTCGACGTTGTCAGATTTCGAAGTTTCAAGTTTGAAGTTTAGTGCTTTGAACTTGTCAGCTTTCAACAATCTGATATAGACCCGATTAACCAGCCTTCTCTGTAAGGCCATGGACAGAATCATCATGGACCTTATCAACAAGGATATAGGAGACCTTCAAACTCTTGATCCAACCCAGTTTGTTTTTGTTAAGGGCAGATCATGCCTGATAAATCTAGTGGACTTCTTTGAAAATGTCACCAAAGCTCTGGATGAAGAAAAAACAGTACATACTGCCTATCTCAACTTAGCCAAGGCCTTTTGACACAATTCCCCACTCAGGCATCATTGAAAAGCTCATCCAGATGGGGATTAACTCACATCATTAGCTGGGTAGCCAACTGGCTCACTGACAGAAAACATCCAGTGAAAGTTGGGGATTCCACCTCTACCAGCAGACCTGTTACCAGTGGTGTTCCACAAGGATCTGTGCTGGGCCCCCTACTGTTTAAAATCTCTTTCTCAGAAGTTGAGGTGAAAATAGATGGCCTGTGGCTTACCAAGTTCACTGATGACTGCAAAGTGGGTGCAATTAATGAATCCCTCAATGATATCAACATATTACAAAATGGGCTTACTACAGACAAATGATTGGTGCCAAAGGCACAAACTTAAACTTAATGCAAAAAAATGCATTATCATCCCCTTTGGCAAAGGAGAAGTCCCTGAAAATTACAATATTAATAATACCCCCTAAGTTCAAATCCAGTGATGAGAGATTTGGGAATGCAGGTTGATAGCAGCTTTAACTTTGATCAGCATGTGTCCACAGTGGTAAGGAAGGCCTTCAACATTGCATATCTCATAAGTAAGGGCATAGCATCCAAAGCAAAGGAGGTTATAACTCCCCTGTACTCATCCCTCATCAGACCAATAATAGAGTATAATGCGGCCTTCTGTATGTACCTCACCAGACACTTGCAAAGACCTCAGAGGTTTTTCACCAAGAAAATTCACAGCCTTCATCACATGACCTACATGGACAGACTGAAGGCACTATCACTGTACTCTGCATTGCATAGACTGCTTAGAGGCAACTTGTGCTTGGCCTACAGAGCAGTCTCGGACTCTGCCTTAATTGAAATACTGCACATCCCCTAAAATCAAATGGGCCATGATTCACTCACTCTACTGACCTTAATATAGCCTGCAACATTAACAGAACTTGCTGGAGAGACAGATATGTCTCCCAGAGGTTGCCACTCCTCTGGAACAAACTCCCAAGTCACATAAAACAGAGCTCCTCAATGACCCTATTTAAGTGTAACTTGGACAATTGGATGGGAAACTGTAAATTTACCACAGGAGTTTCCCCTATGTCCCTCTTGGATAGGGGCAGTCAGTGCTGATCGTAGATTTGCATGCTAATATAGACTATATCTCTTGATCTATAAGGGAATAAGGGTATAACATGGCTAGGCTTGCAAAGACCTTAGGACCAATAGCCTAGTAACCTCCTATGATCCTGTGAGAATATAATGGTCCACTTAGCATGTATTTATTTAAGCATAATGTCCTTCATCTTCTTTATGCTTTTCCCAGTTAGGGGTCATCACAGCGGATCACTGGTCTGCTCATGATTGGCAGTGGAGTTTTTACGGTGTCGAGTTGCCAGCCCAGTGCCCAACCTTCCACCGAAGGCACACACATGCACACAATCACATCTAGCACCAATTTAGACTGTCCAATCTACCTATAGCATGTCTTTGGGATGTGGGAGGAAACTGGAGCACCTGGAGGAAACCCACACAACCACAGGGAGGACATGCAGACTCCGCACAGAAGGGACCCCAGCCAAGGATCGAACCAGAGAACCTCTTGCTGTGAGGTGGCAATGCTAAACGCTGCACCACCGCGGCCATCCTATTTAAGTGAACATGCAGACTCTGCACAGAAGGATCCCCAGCCAAGGATCAAACTGGAGAACCTCTTGCTGTGAGGCAGCAACGCTAACCACCGTGGCTGCCCTATTTAAGCATAATGTCCAAATAGAAAAAAAAGCATATCCCCTTACCAAAAAAAAAAAAAAATGCTAACGAGTTCCCTAACCTCCAGAAAGCATCTGAAAGATTTACAACTATTTTCTGTCTCTGATATATATCTATGTGGTGATCTATGCCTGATCTACAAGGCTGCTGGTCTACAAGGCTACAAATTACCTATTCTGTTTAACATCTTACATGGTAATAAAACTGGAAACACCAGAAATACCTACTCAAGGGACATAAGCCTACATCACAACATAAATAGGAGCTGTTGTTGCGATAGATATCCCTGCCTTTGAAACTACCTCCCACTCATTGTCAAAGTAGCTCACTCTCTTTAAATCTAACTTAGACAATGAATGGGTAACCATTAATTCTCCCTGGGTCTCGCTTCTTAGTCCCTTATTTTGACAGAAAGTAGGTAAACTTCTGCAATTAGAATTTTAATGGTCTTCTAGGCCAATTATCTAATTTACACCTATGAATCCATAAAGCATCCTGAGACATCAAACTCATCAAACTGATAAAGAAACATGCCTTGATACTCAGTCATCACATTAATATAGGTAATTTCTCTTCTTGTTGTAGCATCCCTGACACTCTCATCTGTGATGTGCTAATGATCCATGCATCCACAACCCCTTTTTCCATTTTTGCCATAGGGATGGGATGTCACTTCAACAGTGACAATCATCTAGATCCAAAGTTTACACCACCAGGTGGCTCGTCCTGCCACGGTAATTCTTTCATACCACACACTTGCATGCACACACACACCTATGGTTAATTTAGAGTGTCTATTCCACCTACTGCATGCCTTTAGAATGTGGGAAGAAATCACAGCACCTGGAGGAAACCCATGCAAAAACAGGGAGGATGTGCAGACTCAAGGCACCCCAGCCAAGAATCAAACCGAGAAACTCTTGCTGCAAGGTAACAATGTTATCTGCTGTGCCACTGTGATGCCCTTGCTATTTAAACATTTTACACATTTTCACATCACTGATAATTACTCAATTGCTTCCCATGGCATTCTCTGACATTGTTATGTGTGAGGTGATAATGCTGTATACTTTGTTAGTGAGGAATTTCACACTTTTCACAAAACTGGTAACTTCAGCATATAACGTCTTCAGCAACATTTCTGCAGTCTAACAGGTAAAAAGATTCATTCAGCATGTAAAAGATAGATGAGAAATATGTTGCCAGTTACAAACAAGACTATCATTTACACTACACATACCTTTATATATGTGTACATATATAAACAACTCAGAAAAGACGAAAAACCACCAAGTGAATAAAATACCAGAAATAAATGCCACCTTCTATCTGTAGACATACACAATGAATAAAATATATAAATATACATTTTTAGAATGCGTATTTAAATGTATACTTGTATATTTTATTCATTGTGTATATCTACTTAAATGTTTTTTAGGGGTTTGGAATTGTTCTTGGGAGTGGTTATGATGTCATAATTAACTATGGCATTTAAACTGTTAAGTAATGTATTGTGATGTCTGAAGAAGTCCCTTCATTGCGAGCGAATGAAAGCACTAACAATAAATTGTGGAGTTGGTTTACAGATAGAAGGTGGGATTTATTTCTGGTATTTTATTCACGTGTACTTATATACCAATAATCACGTCCTTGAGATTCTTGTAAACAGTAACTCAGCCAAACCCTCAATGAATCCACACAATAACAAAAGAGAAGTGCTAGTCCATCTAGTGATGCATTTCTTCTCATTGCCACCAGTTACTCAAATGGACAGTGATTGTTTGGTAAAAGAGGATACAGTAACACTGACAGTGGGTAGAGGAACAACAAGAAAGCAATGCCCAAGGTAATCACTTTCAGCTTATTTCTCATAAGCAACAAAGGTTATGATCCCAGAACCCATGTAAAAAGGGCATGTGCTATAAATGCTGTCTCTCAGTATCATGGATATGAAACAGTAAATGGCCTTCTACTACTGACATACTGAACACTTCTCACTTCATCAGTGTCCATTATACAAACAAAGAAATCCCTTAACTAAAGCCTGATGCTTTAACTGAAGAAACATTTCTGTTTCATTAGTAAGTTCTATTTAATCAGGGTTTTGTTTAAGTGAACTTGCAGCCCTTTAAAGTGCAAAAGATCAAATTCTTCTGGCACTGACAGTCTGAAGCTTGCCTCGAATAACTACATTCAAAGTTAGTCAAATGACACTTATCAACATATATCTACCCAATTCCCTGATGACTGTGTGAAAATTAATGTTATCTATATGGTAAGCAGTAGTGATACTAGACTTACCAAAGAAACTATGTTGTATTTCTTGCTGTTGAGAGTAAGGCCACAATTATTACAGCAAGCATTTGTTTGGTCCAGTCCTTGCTAGAGAATTTAAATATCAGAATGGGATTTGATAACTGTCCCCAGTTTACAATCATCAGCAAACTTGGATAGCCATAATCTCTTGATATCAATTTATATTTCACAGAAATATACAAAAAAGAGGAGGGGACCCAGGACAGAGCCATGTGGGGCACCACTGGAAACATTTTTCTATGTAGAGCAAATACTACCTATCTTAATGGTATAGGTTCTGTCAGACAGCCAGTCACCAATCAAGCAAACTAAGTAAGAGGTAATGCTGAGTACAGATAATCTGTCAAGAATTCCAAAATGGGGGATAGTATCAAAGGCTTTGGCAAGGTCCATATAAGCAATGTGAACTGTTAGCCCCTTATCCATGGTCTCAGTAACCCTTTCAAGGAACTCAGCCAGGTTAAGCTGGCATAATTTGCTCTTTATAAAAAGCAGAAGTGATAAGTATCCCTTCATACCAAGCTATCTATATTATTGCTTAGTAGTTTGGGATGTCAAATCCTAATTTCATCAAGGAATTTGGGTCATACATATTCTGTCCCTAATATGAGCTTATAATGGTCCCCACAGATGTAGTCACCTGTTATCTAATGTGATACCTCTCAAGTCATTTAGAGCCTCCTCAGCCATCTAACTACATTTTGCATATGTCAAGATAGCCTCTTCTGCTGTACCAGAACTCCAAACTGCAAAACAATATGGAAGATTCTTTACCATTATCCAAGGCTAAATGACTGCTTCTTTTGGAGGTAACATATACTCACCATCTGTCCCAACTCTGCAAAAATGGATCTTTTGTTATCCCTACAACTCTTAATTATAGAAGACACTACTTCATACTGAGCCATATTAGCTTGAACCAGTAGTGTAGCTAGGGTAGGGTGAAGGGAGCAGCCACACCAGGTGGAAAGTGGTAGGGAATGTAATTGGCAGATCTGTACTGGTGTTGAGTGCCTAATCAGTATTTAGAAATAAATGTTATTATTGCATTTGTGTGCAGAACTGAAGCACTTAACGCTCTGTGTGTAGCGTAAACTACAGCAAACTGCTTCAAATAAAGGTAGCAAGCAGTTTACTACAGTTTAAAACAAAAGAAGAGTTTATATATGTATCAGAGTCACCTTTCAAGTGCTGAAATACTAAAATCCTGAATTTCAAAATCTCAAGACCACAATGTCGAAAATTCTGTATTCCAAATGTTGATAATATCGACACTTGAAATGCCAAAGGGAAGGTAATAGTTGTGCAGTATAGTGTGAAATGGTAAGATATATCTTTAAGGTTACAGAGTTATTTAGTACAAAGGTATGGTGACTGTTAAGGTCAGAGGTAGTGCTTTGTTGGGTTTGTATACAGTTGTACGAGGTTTGGAATATGCATTCTAGTGGTTGCAGTGGAAAGGTAAGTGTGCTGTTTGGAAAATCCCAAAGAATAAGGCATCACACCTGGAACACATCTATTTAAGAAATAACAGCATATATTTAAAATGACCATGTTAATATTTCTAAAATCCACAATTACACTAGTTAAAACAAAAATATGTTAAACTTCTGTCCAGCAATTTAATAGAACAGTGAGTATGAGTACAAAACTTAAAAATGCAAAAATGTATTTAGGAGAAAGGTCCCCAATACTATCTCATTAGATTTTTCAATTTCAAAATACACATTAGGGAACACATATCATTGAGTCATGGGTGGTTGTAGGCACTAAATTGAATTTGCCAAATAAGTTCTAATCTTTCTAGTTCTAACTGGATGGGGCCTCTCCTAGGATTCTGTGCCACCTGATCTATAACTCGAAATTTAAATGTGTGTTCAGGATTCATAAAGATATGCTTTGCCAAAGCATTTTCCATTTTTGGTCTACTGATACTACATACATGTTCGTAGACTCTATCCCTAAGCCTTATTTTTGTTTTGCCTATGTAGAATGATTCACACAATTGACACTTGGCTAAATAAACCACCATCATAGAGTTACAATTGCGTTTCATTCTATACGTTAGCTTATTATTGTTCACTATTGTTGTAAGGCCCATGTCCATGTACCTACAGTAATGGCAATTCCCGCATTGCTTCATTCCTGCATAAATTGAGTTGGATTTAATGTTTCTTTCGAGCAGATTTTTAAATTGGTAGCTCTTCTCAAAATAAATATGCTGTTATTTCTTAAACAGATGTGACTAGCACTTTAAATGTTTAGCTGGGATGTCATGTGACTTACTGAGTGGAGATGTCATGTGACTTACTGAGAGGATTATTTAAACTGTTTCTTGTGAATGAAGTACTTGTATCTGACGAAGTTCAACTATTTGGTGTGGACAAAAAGCACTTTATAATAAATTAATTTATTGTTCCAGGCATAGTGCCTTATTCTTTGGGATTTTGCAGTTTGTTTTCTTGTATTTCGTTGGAATAAGTGTGCTATTTGGACCAGACAGTATAGAATATACTGGTGATTTCAAAGTTAGTTTCAGGTATTAGTGTAGATTTGCAGCTGTACAGCGCGGGACAGTATATTTGCCATCTTCTTCAGTGTAGGGCTTTTTTGGAGTTGATATATTTAATTAGCAGGGTGTGTGTGGGGGGTGCAAGGGGATTTGTCCTCCTGCTTAGTGTAGAGTAGTAGATAGTTGTTTGTTTTCATTTTGTTTGCGTGTAGGGTAGGAAGGTTAGGTTATGCTTGTGTAGTTTCAATATTATGAGTGTTGATATTATCAACGCTCGGAATATCGGAGTTTTGACATTGTGGTCTTGAGATTTTGAAGTTTGGGATTTTGGAATTTTGACATTTGAAAGTAGATCCTTGTATCTATAGTTTATATCTATCTATATATATATATATATATATATATATATATATATATATATATATATATATATATATATTTGTGTGTGTGTGTGTGTGTGTGTGTGTGTGTGTGTGTGTGTGTGTGTGTGTATATATATATATATATATATATATATATATATATATATATATATATATATATATATATATATACACATACACACACATACATAAATATATAAAACTTAACTGCTTTAGTGCTGTGTACAGAAACTGTGTCAACTGCTTGCTACAAGTATAGTAAGTAGATGCTACAGTTTAAAATGAAACATTTTTTTAAATAAAAGTGATTTTTTGCTGTTCAAGTCCAAGAGCTTTTTAGAGGGGGCAGAGGATTGGGGAATAGTCCCGGGCACCAGAATAGCTAGCTACTCCTCTGGTTTGAACAAAACCAAACACTGGAAAAAGCACATATTGCCCAATAAGCCATCCAGTCCTTTGACCACAAAAAAAAAAAACAGCTAAACAACCAAACAAAAAATCCCAGCAATAAATATACTATGCATTGTGCTCCTAAGTGTTGACACACAGATAAGGTAGTAATTAGTTGAAGGACCTTGACAAAGTGCATTAAGACCAAGCCTGTTGTGCACTAGCTCATGGCCACTTTCCTGTTTGTGACTTATCTGTTGAACCAGAAATATTGACTAGGGGATAAATCAACACACCAGCATAGTGGAAGGCATGAATATCCTACCTCAGTGGTGTACTATACCAGTGTCTATTTCTTGTCACTACTTGTCTTGTAAATGACTAACACATGAAATGTGGAACATAAAGACTGTGTAGAAATTTAATATCTCATTCACTCCAATGGAGCTCAGGAGGTTTGCACTGTAACTTCCAATGGGCGGAGCCTAAGTCTTTTGACAGAATCAAATTATGTCCACACATTTCAAACAAATGTTTATATCTCTGGAACCATACGGGTTATGAAAGAAGAGTAAATGGTGAACTCTTCTGCAAAAACTGTTTTTATAGTGGCAGTGTTCTTTAGGTTTTAGGCCTTAAATCGAATTTTATAAATCACAGTAAACACAGTAACTGTTACATTTGTAATATTCTGTAGACAATTTACAATATCTAAACAACCATTCAAGTTACTCACATATTGTCAACAGCATTGTATTCATCTAACTGAGAGC
The DNA here is from genome assembly GCF_019279795.1 of Protopterus annectens. Classification (NCBI taxonomy): domain Eukaryota; kingdom Metazoa; phylum Chordata; order Ceratodontiformes; family Protopteridae; genus Protopterus; species Protopterus annectens. Next base: position 463,246,867 of record NC_056737.1, on the reverse strand, counting down.
TTTCATGTGAGGGTAAAGAGTTCTGTCTGTGTTACTTGGTTGCTGATATATTTAGAAAAATGTAACAATTACATCTGTATAAATTAATATCATAAAAACAACAGTTAATATCTATTTACCTTTTCTAGACATAGGGCAAATATTATTGCAGTTGAATTTGCCATTGTGTAAGCTTTAAGATAAACTCTTTTAAAACATTGTACATAGCATGGTTTTGGAATTATTGCTGTAAATATGAGCAAGCAATATTTGATGCCTATAGGTGTCAGTAGGAGTTAACCGCAGATGCACCTGGAGGCGTCCCTCGGATGTAATGAGATATGCATATCAATTAAAGGCTTGTCAATTCAATAACAATAAGAGCTTCCCTGTGCTGTGCTAGGTTGGTTTGCAGAGACAGTTGCTAGTGCCCCATTTCACCAATACAACAGGCATACAGTAATCCCAAACTAATATGCTATAATGGCATATAGGTCTTACCAGCCCCATGAGAAGCAACAACTGCTAGCCACAGCACAACAAAACCCACCCTAAAGGAGTCCCATTGTTTCCATATGCAAAATTCAGTCAGATTGTCCAAACATTAGGCTCTACCAGTTTGCTGTCCATTACCCTGGTTATGTGCTGGCACCATTCTGACATTCCTGCAGTAAAAAGGCTCTGATTTAGTAAGGTTAGTTCATGAGCTATGAACTGATGCTAAAGATATGCAGTAGGTGTGTTGGGAACTCTAAGTTCTCCATAGATATAAGTGAATGCATATGAGATACAGAAGAACGACCTGCCAACCTACCTCCATTTCCCACCCTTTGCTTTAAATACTCTATAAGTTGTGGTGGCTGTCTGCAGGATCAGTCTAGGAGATGGCTGCAACCCATAAGAGAGTGAGTCAGCATAACTCATATGGATACAATAAATTATATGTATGGCTTGAATCCGGTGCATAATCAACTACATCACTGAAACAGCTAGAAACCTCTATATCCCATCAGCATCTTAACCATTCTCTAAGTACAGTCCAGTGACTACACAGCTACTAGCTTAGTAGAAGTTGTTGCACGCAAAATGATATGCCTATACAACTCAGAAAGAACTAAGTACTTCTCCTTAGTTCTAAAAACAGGTATGATGCTGAAGCAAGCAGAAATATGTATGCTCCAGAAACTCCTTAAGCTTTTAGTGTTTCAGTGTTTTCAGAGCTCTTAACAAGACCTTAAGAAACCAAACTCCACTTAATTTTAATTTTAATTTTTATTTTTTATTTATTTATCCTTTGTTAATTGGGTTAGTTCAACTAGGCTAGTGGCCTATCATCAGACCAGACCCAAGGTAGTATTACTTACTCATAAGGGAAATTTGGCAAAGACATTGAGGAACTTCCCTTACTTTGTTCAATAGGTGCCGTGGGATCTTTTACATCCACCTGAGCTACCCATCCATCCATCCATCCATCCATCCATCCATCCATCCATCCATCCATCCATCCATCTATCCATCCATCCATCCATCCATCCATCCATCCATCCATCCATCCATCTCATCTCCTTTTCCCATTTTGCACATGTAGTCAGTGTGTCACTACAGCAGTGACAATCATCTTGAGCCAAATTTTACACCACCAGATGGCTAGCTCTGCCATGATAGTTCATTCGTATTACTCACTTGCACACACACTCTCACCAATGGCCAATTTAGAGTGTCCAATTCACCTACTGCACCCACCTGAGCTACCACCAACTGAAAAAGATGGGACCACGATTTGATGTCTCATCCAAAGGACAGCTCAATCAGGAGTGCATCCTCCCCAGTGCTGCACTGCAGTGTCAGCCATCCAACTCCCCAGTGCTGCACTGCAGTGTCAGCCATCCAATCACATGGAGTGGACATAGAACCTACAGCCTTCCAGTTTTCTAGTACCATAGCTGAATGTGCAACCTGTTGCACAGCTGACACATAAAACTTATGCATGTAATTAAAAAAACTTTTCCTCAGATCACAAATGTACCTCCTTTTCTCCTTTTAAGGTACTTTTGTAGATTCTTCCAGTACCATTCCAAGTGGCAAACTATTCCATCAGATGCCAGCTCTGAAGCTGAAGGTTTCCATTTTTGTTTTGCATTTTGAAGCTGAAAGAAATGCAATAGATTTATCATTTCTTGTGACTATTATTGTTATTAAATTAATTTTATGTCTAAAGTAGTTGCCAAATCTTCATTGTCCACTGACAGAAATCCATATGAGATTGCATCTATACAATCTGCAGTGGATATAAAAAAGTAAAATAAAAGGTCATGCTTGAAGCACCAGTATTCCTGCCTACTACATCGTAGACTTTATCATAAAACTTTGGAGAATAAAAGGTGTTTTACGTTTATAGTCTGGACTGGATTTATCTTGGACATTTACTACTGAATAAGGAATACTGGTGATTCAAGCGTGACCCTTTATTTTATTTTATTCATTTATTCAGTTGTTGGGAAACACTTACTGTGTTTTTTAGTTGAATATAAAAAAAAATCTCAGGTTCTCCTATCTATCCTTGTATACCAGATTTTTTTACTGAGCAAATCTTTGTTGGTGAACCTCCATTGGATCTTTTCCAAAGCTGATAAGTTGGTAACAGAGTAAGAGCAAAGACCCCAATATATTTGAATATCAGTCTATCAGTAATACTGGGATCAAAACTGATGGACTTGTTGATCTAAAATATCTTAGCATTATGTTACTAACATGGACATGGTGCTGTTTCCTAACTTGAAAATTAACATGTTCATTGTAATCCATAGTTTGTGAAATTATAACACCCAGGTTGTTAAAGTAATCACAATTTGAAATAAACCTGTCTAACATGACATATGGGTAAACTTTATTGATATGCAGTAACTGGCATTTTTGGGATTAAACATGACTGTTTTGCAATACCCACAGATACAGTTTATGAAATGTTTGAAATTCAGCCCGGTCTTGGACATTAGCTATAACTCTTGCTATTTTAGAGCCATCTACAAACTTCATGACCTAACACAAGGAGTCCCTTGGTAATGTGGCCATAAAAAAACTAGTAATAAAAAAAGGTTCCAATATCAAATCCTACTGAACTCCTTTATTTATATAGAATAAAAAAGGTGCCAATACTGCACCATGGGTAACTAATCTAGTTATACCATATTCAGAACATATCACTCCTTTACGTTTTACTGCTGATTTTCCACTCCTCAGCCAGTTATTAACCCAGGATACAAAATACTCATTGTGCTACTGTTACATAGCAACTATTATTACATTGTAAGAGACAGAGCTGAAAGCCTTAGCTAAATCAAGAAAATAACATCTATACATTGGCCCAGGTTAATTGTCTCAAAGACTTTTAAATAAAATTATATTAAATTAGTCATGTAAGATCTGTGCTTCACAACCATGCTGGTGTATATCAATTAGGATAGGATTTAAGACATATAACAAATAGTTTAATACTGTCCTTTAAAGGTTTTAAAATAGTAAGAGTGATTGGTTTGTAACTGTCAGCTTTATCCAGCTTAACATTCTTATTTATTTTATTTTAAATTTGATAACCTGGGTGCACCAATCCTCTTGGACCTATTTCACTTTCAGCCTGGGGTAAGTGCAATAGCTACAGGCATTATATACATAGGAATAACATGCTCATATTTCCATTTATGTGGAGCATAACCCTTTTCAGTGTTTTTTGGCATAAAACTAATAAAACTGATCTTATACTGTCCTTGATCACATTTAAGAAATACCCAGTAATTTCATCAAGTCCTGGATTAGATTCCTTTGTAACATTATTGAGTGCATTTTTCATCCAGTCCTCTGTAATTACAGCACCCAGACCATCTGCTGGAATCATTTCCTCTAGGTTTGACTATCCTTCAATATAGCAGTATTCAGTAAATTTCTTAGCAAATTCCTTAACCATATTATTTTTGTTACAAACTGTCATATCCTCATTACTTAAGATAATACTAGAGCTCTTCTTATCATTATAGTCTTTGTCACCTAGAATGATGCCACAGCAAAAACAGAAATGATTGATTTCAATAACTGCCTTAGTTTTTGGTGTCATTCCAAAGGGATCCAGTTCTTGTCTGCCCGGGAAGCCATGGTCAACAAACCTCGCTGCTTTGCCAGAGACGGTCTGCACCTGGCACTCCTAGGCTTTTGGCTGCTGGCAAAGGCTTTTGTCTCCCCCATAGAGCCTTTTTTAGGCAACGTCTGGAAAACAATATTACCAACATGAAACTAACCAATCAGAACAAAATAAGGGCCATGCTGCTAAATGCTAGGAGCATAAACCAAAAAACTGCACTCCCCAGAAGCACTTCTATCACTAAAAGATGTAGATGTCTGTGCAGTCACAGAAATCTGGTTTAAGGCCTCAGAGCCTTCCCCATTCCTGCAAGGCTACAGTGCCTTCCACACCTTTAGACTGCAAAAGGAACATGTGAAAGTCAAAAGAGGCGGTGTTTCAATCTATATTAGAGATAAATTCACCTCACGTCTAGTTAGACTGGACAGCTCCTTGGAGTTACTCCAGGTGCAGGTTATGGTAAGTAAGACCCCCATTCAAGTCCTACCTAGTTATAGATCCCCCTCCATGGGTCACGACACCCATGAAGCTTACTTAACCAAACTGAAGACAATCCACATTTTGCCGAGCACACTGGTTATGGGGGATTTCAGTCATCCCACCATCAACAGGGAAACCTAATCTAGCCCAAATTCACTAGCACAAAAGTTCCTTGACTTTGTGAATTCAAACGCCCTGGAGCAAATTGCCCATACCCCAACAAAAAGACCAAACATTCTAGATATGATCCTCACCAACATGTCAAACAGGTGCACTGCTGCATATTTTGGACCCTCATTAATTAAAACTGACTACAGATCAGTCACCTTCAAACTAACACCAGAACTCTCAAAGGGTGAACTTTTTTTAAAAATGTTATTTATTTAACATTTGTTAACTGGGAAAGTCCAACTTGGAACAAAGCCAATTTTCAGCAGAGGCCTGGGGAGAAATGTTCCAGTCAGACCAAATCAGATTAAAACCTTCATCGATGCAAACTATACCCTCCTAGGTAAAGGTATAAATGCATTCCAAGGCCCACCTCAAACTGAAAGTGGTAACTATGCAAAGGATACACTAAAGCCCTATACAATCACTTGCATAAGTGTATAAACTCGGCTGGACCAGATAGAATCAAAGTCAGAGCCCCAAGTAAAATCAAGCTACCACGGTGGACTTCCCACATCAACAAATTCTAGAATAAATGCAAAATGTTGCTGTTCAAGAAAACAAAGACAAGGACCCAACAATGGAATAGCACCCTCCTCAGCCTTAACAGGCAAATATGATAACTTGCCAAATCATCCAAGAACTCCTTTGACAGAAACCTAGCAAATACTGCCAAGGATAACCATAAGGCCTTTTACAGCTATGTACATAACCTAAAGGGTAGGACCCAAGCATGTGCAGAACTGGTGGCCAATGGTATCATACACACTGACCCCACAGAGATAGTAAACCTGCTAGTGGATAGGTTTGGTGAAAATTTCACTCCCTTATACCCTCATAACATAAAACAAATCCTTCCCCAAACTCCCTCCACCTTACATATCTGAAGAGCAGGTTCTCAAAGGCCTGTCTAAGGCAAAGAACATGGCCTTTATGGAACCAGATGACAACCCAGGCTGTCTTCTAAATAGGCTAAAACATGAACTAGCATGACCACTAAGTACCCTTTTTAATAATAGCCTAACCACACAGTTTGTTCCTGCGGAATGGAGAACAGCTACGTTTTTCCCCTCCACAAAAGTGGCCTAGCAAGAGACCTGGGGAATTACAGACCCATAAGCCAGACCAGCCTCATCTGTAAGCCCAGGGAATGTATCATTATGGACCTCATAACTAAAGACATAGGTGACCTCCAAACCATGGACCCTACCCAATTCGGCTTTATGAAAGGCAGATCCTGCCTGTTAAATCTGGTGGATGTCTTTGAAAGTATGACCAAGGCCACTGATGAGGGCAAATCTGTGCACACAGCATACCTCGACCTTGCTCACAAACTAGACAGAGACACACTATCAAAGTGGGTGGCTCCACATCAACCAGCAGACTTGTTACCAGCAGGGTGCCACAGGGTTCAGTGCTGAGCTCCCTACTGTTTGGTATATACTTCTCAGAAGTTCAGGTCAAAACTAAAGGGTTGTGGCAGACCAAGTTTGCAGATAACTGCAAACTAGGTGCAAACATTGAATCCCCAAATAATGCCAGTATACTCCAAGATGGTCTCACACAGACCAGTGACTGGTGTATTAGTCACAGTCTCAAACTGAATGAAAAGAAATGCATCATCATTCCCTTCATCACAAACAATGTTCCTTCACACTATCAAATCAATAACAATACCCTAAGTACCCATGAAGTGGTAAGGGGACCTGGGATCACAGGTTGACCGCAACCTTAACTTTCACCACCATGTGTCTACCGTTGTAAGGAAAGCTTTCCATGTAGCTCACTTGATTAGTAAAGGCATCGCCTTGAGAGCAAAAGAAGTTATAACCCCCCCCATACTTGGCACTTATCAAGCCCATAATTGAGTATAATGCCCCATTCGGTATGTACAGCACTAAGCATCTACAACAATTAAAGAGACCTCAGAGGTTTCTAACAAAGACGATCAAGGGCCTCCAGAATATGCCTTACATGGAATGACTAAAATCCCTGTCACTATACTCTGTATTGTATAGACGTCTTAGGGGAGACTTATGCCTGCTGTACAGAGCAACCCAAGAGCCAAACCTAATGAACTTACTGCATATCCATAAATCAAATGGGTCTAAGGCTACCTGTGGCAGGGACTTAAATATGCCCTGTGATTTAAATAGGACATGCTGGAGGGACAGATTTATCTGTGACTGGCACATCTTTGGAACAGGCTATCAATTCATATGAAACAGAGCACCTTTATGACACTGTTCAAGAGGAACTTGGGTAAGTGGATGAGTCACCATATGTTCTTACCCGGGCAGCACCCACAACCCTCCTGGACATGGGCCGTTATCACTAAATGCAGTCTTGGGTATTGACTAGTACTTCTACAGAATTACATTGGGTTGAAACAGCAAGGCTTAAAATGACCTCTGGGTTGATAGCCTAGTAATCTCCTATGATCCTATGCAGTTAAAGCATTATCTTTTGTTATTAGTAACAAAGTTGGCTGAGTTGCATTTATACTTTGGGTCTATATCAGAACATCGAAGTTTTAAAACTTTGAATGTTCTAATATCGACCCGTTTTAATCGAACACTAAAAATAGCGAAGCTGCAGAACACTGAATTCTTTCCTAGGGAAAGAATTTGGTTGGCCGATTCTGTGGCTTCGCTATTTTTAGCGCTGTGGTGGAGATCTATGGGTCGGGTTCAGGTAAGTGTGCGATTGTGTGGTTGTTAGGATTAGGGTGCGGGTTAGGTGAGTTAGGGTTAGGGCACGGGTTAGGTGAGTTAGGGTTAGGGCGCGGGTTAGGTGAGTGTGCAATAGTGACAGACCTTAGGGTTAGGGTTAAGGTAAGTGGATAGATAGCAGTGTATGTATAGTTTAGTGTAGGGTTAGTTGTAGGATTATAAGTGTATGTGTGTGTATTGATGTTTTTAGGTGTGCTTGTGTTGTGTGTATGTGTTTCGGAATAGCAAATTTTTTCCCAAGAAAAAAATTTGCTGTTCTGAATGTTCGATATTATGTGGTTTAGATATTTTAGGTTCGATGAAATAGCGTTCGCTATTTTCATCTTTCGATAACATGATATAAACGCTACACTTTCTCTTACTTTCCCTAATTGCTGCTCTGACTTTTTTCTTCTGATTTTATTTACATAAGGTCTTACTTTTATCTGATGCAGCATTTCTTTAACTTGCACCAGGTTTTGTTTTCAAGTCTTTCTAGATCTGGCAGTGAGTTTTTCCACCAAGACATGGAGGTCCTTTTCTTGCTTCCTCTCCTATATTTTACTGGAATATGTTTGTCTGTTTGATAGTAAAGTTTATTACATAATAGTTCTTAGTTTTTAATTACACAACTAGAGCTAAAAGATGTCTTCCCATCAAAGTGTTGTAGTTCCTGATTTATTTTTATTTTATTACCAGCACAGAACCTTTTACAATGGTGGTCTTTATTACAATAACAGTTTCTGAATGGTGGCATCACTTTAAAGGTAATTATATTATCATGAGAGTTGCCTAAACAATCACTAGTATCTGTTTATGCATGATCTACATTTTCTTATCTGTTCCCAACATCACATCAAAAACTGGATTTTATCTGGTGGGTACCTAACATGCTGAATTAAAGACTTTTCATTGATGACTTTCAATATTAATGACTCCAAGTAGTTATTAGATGCATATGTGTCCCACTAAACTGGTGATCTGCTCAAATCTTCTATAATATTTGAATGTATATTTCATAGGTTCATAGATTAGTACTAGGCTAACTGCCCTTGTGAGCGATTTTAAATTATCCCCAATTATCCCAACCCCTGCACCTTATGTTTGTAAGGCAAACACCTTAACCATTAGGCCACCCTCCCAACCCTTTACCTCACTATATCTAAATTCTTCCAGAATTTGATTATCTTGAGTCACGTTTGGGCTTCTTTAAAAAACAGTGACAAGTAATGGGATATTACTGGCCACAAATGAGACTGAGATTATTTCTACATCAGCAGTATTGTACTGCAAAATGGATTTGTTGCTTTTTAGAAACATACATAGAACTACCCCACTTCCTTTGATAGATGTCTAAAGTTAAGATACCTCATCTTCTTTTTCTGGCTTTTCCTGGTTAGGAGTTGCCACAGCAGACCTCCGGTCAGCTAATGATTGGCAGTAGATTTTTATGGTGCCAGCTCGAAGCCCAACCTTCAACAAAGGCATACCTATTCACGCATGCCTGTGGGGAGGACATGCAGACTCCACACAGAAGGCACTCCAGCCGAGAATCTAACAGGAGAACCTCTTACTGTGAGGCGCCAACGCTACCACTGCACCACTTTGGCTCTGTAATGAGTCCCTTATATTCTGACTCTGTATTATTGTTATTACTAAAGCAGTTTTCAGTGGTGATCACAATGTCAGAGCATTTTGCTGCTGTTACTACTCTAGTTCTACCATTTTTTTAAACGCTTCTAACATCATATAATGAGAATTTTAGTGCTATTGGATTGTTTTCTTTCTCTAAAAGGAAATGAACTTTATCGCAAAAAAAAAAAAACTTTCATTAGTTTTCCCAGCTCGTACCTTACAATCTTGTTAGCCTACATAGCATTGATTATAACTGTACCTTGAAAAGTACAGTCTATTGCTTATCATGTATTGCTAAATAAATATGCGTGACTATCTGTTTGCAACAGCAATTTACTGATCACACTACTGATTGAACTGTCTCTCTCTGTCTCTCTTTCCCATTCTCTCATCATGTGGCATATCAGGCAATGAGCTCCTTTCATTCTCATTGTTTCTGAAGCAGTTACGGGTTTTATGGGCTCAGGTTGCTAGCCCAAGCCCCAACCCTCCTTGGAGGGTGCAACTGATTGAACTAGTTTGTCTTATATTTTTGCTGCTTTATCTTGGAAATGTTAGAATATCTAAACATGCTACTCCCTCTTCCTTGAAAATGTTTAGTTTTAATCTATCTTTTTAATGCTGTCAGTTGTGGATTTAGTGCCTATAGTACTACCTGTTGAAAGTACGACCTCACTGAAGTTTTTATTTATTCTCAATAATCCTTGAAGCCCCTCTTTAATAGTTTTAAGTCTTCATTCTCTAAGACTGTTGACTGCAATCCTATTTCTTGGCAGATGTGACACGTAGTTTGCAATCTGTCTGAACACTGAATCCCCTAGGATTAGAATTTGATCTTGCTGCAGTCTCACAGGAGGACACCATTTGGAATTTCACAGATAAAGCTTTTGTGTGCAGGTGCTTCAGTATTATGTATTACATTATCATTTCCGAAAGAATGTGGTCTTTTGCTATCAAACCCTTCCCCTCCTAATGCCCTTCACCTTCTTTTCCTTGTACTTTTCTGATGATAATTAGAATTCCTTCTGCTGAGTTAGGACTATAACCTACAGAACTGATGCTGTCTGGTTGAATAATTCATCTTTCCCTGTCTTTGATTTTTTGCACAGGGGACTCTAGAGTTCAATGCTCATTATCATTCTGGTAGGTAAATAAATTGACATATTTACACCTTCTCTTTCAACTAATGTCTTACAGTTACTTAGCATGTAAAATAAAATCTGTGTTGTTAACATTCACACTTGTTTTTTGCATCATGACTATGTCATACCACTTTTATTAAGCAACAATATTGTCTACAGGTACTAGTCCTTTTGTCTAAAATGTTAGGGTCCATTGTTAACATTTTATAGTTTTTATAGTGCAGCAGATACCCCTCTTCAGCAGGTCTTCTAAAAAATGAAATTGTTTCAGCACACATGCTGTAATACTTGAAGTTATGTACTAGAATGTTCTTTCTGCAATACAAAGTAGAGTAGAGAATTTTAAATTAACAGCAGCATAGTCAAACACTTAATGCACTGCTGATGATTTAACCATATAGTGTCTTACCAAAAGACTTAGTGCTTCTAGTATTAGACATGTGGTTAATCTAGACAAGATGCATTGAAATGAAATCATGGACTAAAATGACTTGATTGTAAGCTAAATGCCTATTCAGAATGTCTGCACCACCCAAGTTAGTCACTTATTTAGTAGCTAAAATACAAACACTTAGATGAGAAATTAGTATAGCCTTTCTATCTAATGGTACACACAAATCTTTATATATAAACAATTGAGTAAAATTCTCATTAAGGAAGTTAGACTGTGTAGTACCTGCAGAAGTCCACAGGACCTTTCCAGTACTGTGGAGTAACACATCCTCAGGTAGTAAAACTAATATTTAACGAAAAACACACCACTATCAGTACTACATTGACCCCTATGTATATCAGTGTCATTAGTTTAGAAGACCCAGTATGATTAACACCAACACTACCTGACTGTGCACTGTGGGTTACACTTACATCTTAGTTGAGTCACCTAAGAGTGCTGAGCCTTCTAATAGCTCCCTGAACTCTTACTCATGCAATCACTCCTGCTACACCATTAAGGAGAAAATTTACAACACTGGGCATATTGAGCATCTTAATAAACATGAGAGAGAGAGAGAGAGAAAATAAAAGAAAACAAATTGCAGTTTTTTAGTTTATGGAAGAATTAGCTGTGAAGCCAAAAATAAAAGTAAAAGTAGAGTTTTTCTACACAGCGTACACCTTCACTGAATGTATGCTCAGTTTGGACAATTTATAAAAGAGTACAGAGGTCTATATTAATTCATAAAAATACGTATTCATCTAATACGCATTCATCAACGGCTAAACTAACATCGAAATTCATTACAGCGAAGCATGGGATTTTTCCCAGGGTTATGAACCACTCACCCTCTAGTACTCCAGAACACACAAAGCACTAAATCAAACCCACCCATGTGAGGGGCTTTGCACCCACACCCCCCAGTGTGGGAGGCTGTGCCCCCAACCCCTAACTATATATACAAACTCCAAGATTGCACTATGGTGGGGAAAAGGGCAAAGTTATGCTGATGGGAAAACTTCCGTGCTTTGCTATAATGAATTTTGTTGTTTAGCCATTGCTGAATATGCATTCGACACATACATATTTTGATGAACTAATATAGACCCGAGTATAGAGACTTTTATTGGCTCCCTGAGCTCTCACTCATACAAGCATGCCTATTACACTAACAGGGAAGAAATTTAGAACACTGTGTACCCCCAACATCTTAATAAAGATGAAGCTAAGAGGCACAAAATAAAAAAAACATATTAATATTTCTTAGGTCTTAGAAGAATTAGAGGTGAAGCAAAAATAAAATAACAGACATACAACATTTTTCCATACAGTATAGACTGTCTAAAAGCATAACTAAGTGACTATATAAATAATTTGTCACTACAACAAGGCATGTTATACAACTGGAGAAACATTTGTAGTTCAGAAATAAATGACTACCATAACTGTCATTAATCCGGCCAGTATCTGTTTATACAAGTCCACAGTGTTTCAAATCGTGACACAATATTATTGTTTTATCACATTTACAATTCCCTCACAATAAATAAATCATTACATAATTTAAGAATTTGAGGAGGCTCCCTATTTAAATGTCAGGACTCTCATGCCAAGTCCTGCCAAGTCAGAAAAAAAAAAAGACGTCCAAACATGCAGGAGAAGAGCAATTACTGAATATCACTCTTCTTCAAACTTGATTTTTGCAGAGAACAAGCTCCCCTGCGCCTCCTAATGTGTGTGTGTGTGTGTGTGTGTGTGTGTGTGTGTGTGTGTGTGTGTGTGTGTGTGTGTGTGTGTGTGTGTGTGTGAGGGGGCAAGCCCCCTATACCACCAAAGGTATATATTTTAATTCTAAGATCACCACAATTTGGAGAAAAGAGAGTATTCTGAGAAATGATAGTCTTGGACTTAATATATGTAAGTCAAGATTTTCAGCCATTCAGTCTGCATATTGTAGGCTTCAGCCTTCTGAGTACTGACATTTTATTTGACACAAACCAATATGACAAGTTCCACGAAGAGTTAAAAATAATAATTTGTACCTGCTGCTGTTTGTTTGCCAGTTTATAAACACTCTTTCCAATGGCAAGAACATTTTATTCTGGTTTATGATTTGGAAGACAGTCCTAGAACACTAAGAACCTTTCCAGTAAGATCTGTTTTTCACTATCATTAAAGGCAAAATGCAACCACTTCCCTGCCATGAAAAAGAAAAAAACATCACATATGAATACTGTCCAAAAGGATGCACCATAAGTCATCAAGCCAATGGTGAGTTTGGAGTCATATCCTAATATTCTAATGATGTGTTAAAGGTTAGTACAAAGGCTTTTTCTCATTCCAGGCTGTCAGATCTGTCTCATTTTTGGACAGCCGCGGCTTCCTCTCTGGTATATTTCCATGTGCTGCTGTGAAGCCCCATTGAACATCTCCTGTATAACATAATTCTTTTTTTCAGTGACAAAGCATAAACAACATGGTGTTATCAGGCGTAAAAAACTGACAATCTGGAAGAAGTAATATTTCCTTTACCACAGAATTCCCTTCAGACAAGGACTACAAGTTCTTACAAGAGACTGACTTTCGATAACACTTACAGTGTAATGACTGTATCCAGTTTGTGATGCTGATACTGAGGATGATGATGATGATGATAATAACAATAGTCCTTAGCATCACAATGTTTTAAGTCATGACACAGGAGTAATGATGGCTGTACCTGGCTCACTTCTATGCATATGAGGACAGAGGAAATTATGTATTACTGGCCTTCATCCATAACTAAAGTCCTGTCTGTTTGATTTGGTGGCAGGTTAGTTTGATGTAAAAGATCCCATGGTAGGTATTAAAAGGAGCATGAGTATTTCATTACAAAAATAAAAAAAAACATAAGCATAGACATACACACAATAAAGCAAAAAAATGAAAACCACAATCACAAAGCAAAACACTACTTATAAAATAATATAAGAAGACATGAAACTTTAAGAAATACAAATTTGTCCTCCCCAACTTTTCATCCAAAACCAATGCCTTATTTGTTTTTTTTTTAAATATCTTTCTTACCCCATATTTATCCCATAAAGCCTCTTCAGTTTTACTTTTCCAATAAACCATACTCAGGCAAATTATATCCAAAAAAAATTCAACATAAGAAGAAACAGAAACTCTATAGTATATAGAATGTATGATAACATAAGCTAGTTCAGGAACATGTAATACAGAAGAAACAAAAGAACATAAACAGTCTGAAAACTGTTTATACTTCATTTCTGCCTTAACAGGTAATTTACCTGAAAGCAAACAGCTCAAAAATAACTCCATTTCCTAAACGTACCAAAACATTTCCATTTATGAAAATGGCTTTCTGTATATCAATAGACGAAGAACTCCATAAATAAACATAAAATAATGATTATCAATAAAGAGCTCCTTAGATAAACAGAAAATAATGACTCATAAGTATTTAATGTTGTAACTTTCTATGCTCGCTCTATTAGTGACATTAGGCTTCGATAACCTAATTTTCCTATTATATTAAAAATATATAATTTTCTACCATTACTATAGATTTCATAGGAGTCAAACACCAATTCCAAAAATAAATTTATATTCAATCCTATAAAGATTCCAAAAGTGGAAAAATAGAAATGTATGTAACCTTAAATATAGATTTAAAGAACATAAATAAACAACAGGATTTATCAACCCCAGGCCACCACTCTCTCTGTCATTATAAACTATACTCTTCTTTATAGGATTTATATGGGATTTCTCAATCCTATAAAGATTCCAAAAGTGGAAAAATAGAAATGTATGTAACCTTAAATATAGATTTAAAGAACATAAATAAACAACAGGATTTATCAACCCCAGGCTACCACTCTCTCTTTCATTATAAACTATACTCTTCTTTATAGGATTTATATGGGATTCCTCAATCCTATAAAGATTCCAAAAGTGGAAAAATAGAAATGTCTGTAACCTTAAATATAGATTTAAAGAACATAAATAAACAACAGGATTTATCAACCCCAGGCCACCACTCTCTCTGTCATTATAAACTGTACTCTTCTTTATAGGATTTATATGGGATTCCTCAATCCTATAAAGATTCCAAAAGTGGAAAAATAGAAATGTCTGTAACCTTAAATATAGATTTAAAGAACATAAATAAACAACAGGATTTATCAACCCCGGGCCACCACTCTCTCTGTCATTATAAACTGTACTCTTCTTTATAGGATTTATATGGGATTCCTCAATCCTATAAAGATTCCAAAAGTGGAAAAATAGAAATGTATGTAACCTTAAATATAGATTTAAAGAACATAAATAAACAACAGTATTTATCAAGCCCAGGCCACCACTCTCTCTGTCATTATAAACTGTACTCTTCTTTATAGGATTTATATGGGATTCCACAAATAATACACAAAATCACAATTTCCTTAACAGAAGGTAAAACGTAAACACTATCAAAATCAATTTCTCTAAAACAACAGACTTGATAAGAAAAAAAATTTCTAAAAGACAATGAAAAAGTCTACCAGAAATCGCACATAGCAGAAATCCAATGAAAAATCAGTTGCATAATACAAGAAACATTGACGAATGTAATACCCAAAACAGAAATCCACCACCCCAAGAAAGAGAAGGAGAAGGACTGTACAGTTTCTGATCTCCTAGATCATTACTGTTTTGAACATTAAGACTCAACCCTACAAAACCAAATGCAGAATATAAAACTGGAATCATCTTTTCCACGGAACAAATATTTTTAGTAACAACCAATAACAATCAATAAGCTATCCAAAGTGGAACATGCAAATCATCATACAATTCCAAACTATACTCATTACTTACAGTACTACATTTAGAAATAAAGTATTTATCAGTAATGTAAAAATGATACCACTAAAGGGGTAACCTTGCTTAACCCTTTTCCTTATTTATTAAAAAAAGTGTACTAAACCAGCCATTAATATCTTCATCTTAAAAATATGATAAATGTCATGAAGAATATGTAATAATGTAGACTTAATTTATAAGACACCAGGATACTCCAAATCAGAAAATTATTAACATTATCCAAAGAATTTTCCACATCACAGGATAACATCCTCCCATCTTTTTTCTTAAACAATACAGTCAGAAATTTCCTTAACTAAGAAAAGTAATTCCTGTAACGTTTTACCTTTAACACCATATACACCATAACATGGTACAAACTTTTACTCCACCCATAATTGCTAAATGTTTATTGAAAGCCAGATTACTTTCTACATATGTTTCCAGATCCCTATCTACCAGGTCAACTCTTAAGGGTGTATTATTGATAGAAAAATTTATCAATAGAGTAACCGTGCTTTTCTTCTGATGACCTTCCAAACAAGTAGCTAAGAATAGCAGCTGATAGCATTCCTTATCCTGTCTCAATACTTATAAATAGGTCAATCCAGAAATCTCACGTTCCCTCTCTCTCGAAAATGTCACACATTATCCCTCTGCACAAAGGAGCAAATTCAACAGACATTAATAAGTTTAGACCTATAGTAATCTTATCGCCCATCATCAAAATACTTAAAATGTGTATGCAAAACAATTGCTAGACTATCTCCTGCAGGAAGAACTCCTGTCTCCTACACAACATGGCTTTCATCCTTCCCATAGTACTAGCACTGCCCTTCTAATTTATATAGATACTGTCAATAAAGCTAGAGATAACAGCAAACTAGTCTCATACTTATTTCTAGACCTGTCTAAAGCCTTTGATACAGTTTGTCGCAGCAAACTTCTACTTCAGATGTCATTAGGTCTCTCTCAACTCACCATTCTATGGTTGAAAATTTGCCTATCCAATAGGTATCAGTCAGTAAAATGGCACTTCACACTTTCTCCTTACCTCCCAGTCACCACCTCAGTACAACAACAGCTCTATCCTTGGTCCTGTCCTCTCTAACATTTTCACCAACAGCCTCTATACATCTAACCAACAGGCAACTCTAGTACAATATGCAGATGACTTCACTCTCATTTGCACATCTGACAACATGGTACACCTCCAAAAAATTACTCGGGAAGCTTTAATAGCCATTGAAACATGGCTTTGTAACTGACAACTCATGCTCATCCCAAAAAAGACCAAACTACTACTTTTTCCCCCAAATCCCTTCTGTCATGCAAAAGTAAAATTTAAAATCCTCTCTCTCTTGATAATACAACCATTGAAGTCACTTCTCATAGAAAATTATTAGGGGTAATAATGAAAGGTAATCTTACATTTGATCTGCATATACAAATTTGCATAAGAAAAACTCATCAAAAACTAGGGATGCATTACAGAACCAAAAACTTTCTCACCAACACAACCAAAACTACACTTGCCACTACTTATGTCTTCCGCACACTTTTCTATGGCACTCCTATCCTTACTAACCTCCAGACGTCACAAAAATTAAAACTTGAATAATGCTATAACAAACTTGCTAAGTTTTCAGCAAATACCCTTTTCAGAACCCACAACTGTACAGCACTAAAAAACCTAAATTGGTTAAAACTGCCCCATAAACTAATATGTACACAGCTTCTTACCACCTATAAAATTATCTGGCATCCATTGGCCTGTCCAGCACTAAACAAACATTCTACACAACTATGTTCCAGTCAGTCATTGTGATCCAATGACCAAATCTCCTATCTGCCTGTCTACTAACCTATCAAATCTGCTGGGCATTGTCTGTACTCGTACAAGGTTGCTAGGGTCTGGAATTCTTTATCTGTATCCATCAGGTCAATACACTCCCTCCCATTTTTCAAAACCTTTCTGAAAGACTTCTAAAATCTGGCTCTGTTCTTGTTCAAAATCAAGACAAACTATATCCCTAAATGTGAACAAGTACCATGTCATTCCTTATACCTCCTAACTCTCCCTTCTTCACTTACTTTCTTACTTCTATCAAATTCTCTTCCCTGACCTTCTCTCTAAATATACCATATGCCTGCTTTTCCCTCACTTCATATTGCAATTCCTGTTTGTATTAGACTAACTTACCTTTAATTTCTCTACAGACTGTCTAAAATTTGTCTAAATATTAAATGATTGTCATATAACTTGCACTGATTCTTAACCAACTTTTTTTATATCTTATCTGTTAAACTGCAGATACTTTTTTTATTTATAAAGCTTGTAAAATTATTGTTCTTAAAATGTTTTATAATAATTTGGAGCTTTTCTCCTTGGATCTGTACTGAAAATGGGCTTCTCCCCAGTCGGACCTTCCTGGGAATCAAATGTCAATAAATAAATAAAGTAATTAGCTTAGGTTGATGATTTTGCAAAAGGCACTATAATGCATTTTTTCATGTTGAGTTTTAATCAGTGGCTTTGATGGTAATCATTTGTTTGTATTAGACTCTCTTGTAGGATGCAGGTGCCATGGGGGAATCTATGACAGCTCTCGATTAGTTATCTGCAAACTTGGAGAGCCAGAGGCTTTTGACATTAGCCTTAATTTCCAATAAGTAGATGCTCTAGATCTAGCTCTAGATTGAGGAGTGGCACCAGTGTGGAGCTATGGGGTATTCTGCTGGTGACCAGTCTCCTGGTGAAGGTGGTTTCACCAATCCAGGCTCCATGGGTCCTATCTGTGAACCAGCCAACAATCCAGCAAGTTCTGTAGGGATTTCTGCCTTGCTCTGAAAGTTTGTCAACAACACTTGAGTGGGGTATTGTATAAAATGCCCTGGCCAGGTTAAGGTAGGCACTATGCACCATTTCCACCTCAAATCCTTGGTTACGCTTTCAAAAGAAGTCTACCAGGGTGAGTAGGCAAAACCTTCCCTTAATAAAGCAAAACTGAAATAGGTCCAATGTCTGAAAGTTGCCAATGTCCTTGTTGATCATTTCCATGATAAGTTGTTCCAAGACTTCACATATTAGACTTATCAGACTGATGGATCTGCAGTTCCTGGAGTCAGCTGATGGTCTACCATTATGAAGAAGGGTGACCATTATGACCCTCCATTCATCTGACACATAATCTATTTTGAAGTTGGATTTCTATTTATTTATTTAACATTTGTTTACCGGTAAAGTACGACTAGGGAAAGAGCCCATTTTCATTTGAGGCCCATGGAGAAACACTTCAGACACATCTTTGGAATGTGGGAGGAAACTAGAGCACCTGAAAGAAACCCACATGAATGCAGGGAGGACATGTAGACTCTGCACAGAAGGAACCCCACCCGAGAATCAAACCAGAAAACCTCATACTGTGAGGTGACAATGCTAACAACTGCATCACTGTGCCACCCAGCAGTACCTCAAGTGGTCTTACCAGATCATGCTTTAAGCTATTTAGGAGGCAACCAGGGTCCACTAAAGCAGTAATTCTGGCCTTAGTGAATGCTGCAAGGATCTTCTTTCTGTTGATAGTTGGAGGGAATATGCTAGAAGGGATTTCACAAGTGGTCGTGGGAGGTAATGTGGGTGAAGTCAGAACTAAATTTATCAAGCAGTACATTGACTATGTCACCCTAGTTAGTGAAGGTTGTCCCATTTCCAACCAGTTCTGCACAATGATGAGTGTTGCCTTTAAGATTCATGACATAGCTGAAGAAGGCCTTATGATTGTCCTTAGCCTGGGAGGGTATCCTGGCATCGTAACTGGGCTTTTTGGACTTTATTAACCTTGTAGATTCTTGTTTAGTTGAATCTGAGAACTTTTGTTTCTATGAAAATTGCTCTTTCTGATTTTAGCCATGGATTTTTTCTTTTGTTATATAGCCTGTTAAGGTAAAGATTCCACATTTTTTTTGTTAAATTTGGGCTTACTTCTGGTAGGTAGAGCAGCCTCATTGCAGCTATTTATACATTTGTGCAGGTTTTCTGTGAATAATTCTGCATAGATAGCTGTGTTCTAGGGGTTTGGGGGAGCTGTGAATTTTGACAAAAAAATCTGTCAATACGATATAGTTTGCTTTAGAATAGTTCTTAATTGTTATTGGTTGCATCTTTGTAGTATGTCCTCACCAATGAGGACGTGACATACCTCTCAACTTCTTAGTTCAAGAAATCTGGGCAAAGCCCAACAAAATGGTGGGACAAAGGCCCTAAAATAGGGACATATTTTAAATATTGCCCTTATAAGCTTAGAAAGTTGCTGGAGTAATAGGGTTTGTTTTAACATACATTTTCAGAAGGATCTGAAGTCTGAAACTCAAATGTATGTCATTATTTAGTGACTTCAGTCGTCAGATCATCCCAGTGATTTGCAGAAAAACAGAAATGTTATGAGGAACAGACTAGAAATATGAGCCAAACATCTGGACATTCTGTGGAAATCTGCATAGTTGAGAGATATGGTGACACATGGTAGCATGCAATGCTCTTCCATGTTGGGGAGTACAAGCCTCAGTATGTTTGATCCTCTGGTTGAAGTACACACTATCTGGTCCAGGGAATTCATGTTGATAAAATCCAGGAAACATTGTGTCTGTGAGTTAGAAGCAGTGTACATTCCAAGTCTATAGAGAGGTAACGTCTCCAATGAATAGGGTATTTGGTTGGATGGTGAGCACATTTAGCAGGTCTAGGTTAGACAGTGTAACCTGTAGATGGTCAGGACATGGTAAGGAACCCTGTCTATGGATACTTAGTAGGATAAAATCCTTGGTTCCACTACAGCTGTAAAAATGTTAAAACCAAACTTTAATCTTCAGTAAAAACAACAAAAACAGGAGCACAGTCAAATTCCCTGATAAACGCTTTCGGCTTACTAGCCTTCATCAGATCATATGCCTTAGCTGTGCTCACCCTGAATTTAAACACAGAATAAACCAATCAATGTTCCAGCCACATAGTCATAACCCAATGAAAACTCATTAGTTTGCATACAGCATATCTCCTGTGTCTTGCTGTGAGCCAGTCATTATTGTATCTCTTTATAGCTTTACATTAGGACATTGCCTAAAAAGGGTTCTGTGATGCAGACCATGACAGCACAATATGTTAACCAAGTTCTTCCATGCTGACAGATATTGGATCCCCTGGATTGACACCAGAAAGTAAATCAGTTATTAAAATTAATCATTTTCTGTTCATACTGTGGCATCATTCTTGGTGAGGGTAGAATGCTGATCAATGCTGCTGCTCAATGCAAGGCACGTAATTATCCATGACACATTCAGAAAGATCCATAATGTATCTTTTTATTTAGTCCAATGAAATACATCTCAGGTCATTTGCAGCCACATGGACTATGATAAAATCCTGTTGGTACTTGTGGTGCACTGACTCTTGACTGCATGCATGATATTGCAAAATATATCTCCAGATAGACAACTAACTGTTATCTTCTCCCTGTCCAGCCTGGTGAGTGGGACATCTGTGTGTCATACAATAGAATCCCCTATGAAAAGAGCACTAGATAAAGTGTTTGTTTGTCTTATAGGCTTTATTCTTGGAAGATCATTGGGTGTAAGCCTGTGTGTGGTAATAGGCTTTACTTTTAGTGTGTATTTATCAATTGAGGTTTGATATTTTTTTAAGTACCTCAGCTTAAGAAGGTGTATGTGTCTGTGGTAATCAGTATGTGTGAAGAATGTAGTATATGTATTCTTGACAATCTTGTTTGTAATCAAGATTTTTGCTTCTAAGAAAGTTATGTATGCACATCTCTTGCATATTTAAGGATTAAAAAGTTGTGTGAGTACATGAGATAATTGTTACATTGTCTCAGGATACCAATTACTACCAAGCTGGCCATGGAGGCATTAGGAAATGGCATATCCATGTTGTCAGACTTGTATTAGGGTTCAGCTATTATAGTTTAGGGACGTGGTTTTACATGTGTCAATGTTAGTGCTATAATCTAGTATTAAAGCTGTCTGATGCACTAACTAGCTAGTTCAGCTATTATAGTTTAGGGACTTGGTTTTACAGGGGTAAATGTTAGTGCTATGATCTAGTATTAAAGCTGTCTGATGCACTAACTGCCCTAAGCTTTGCTTCATGCAAAGCCTTTCTGTGTTATAGGTTAAAGTCCTAAATACTAGCTTTATAGATACATTTTACAAACTAATCATTTGCTACTATACAGGGCATTATAAACTGTTACTGCATGGTGAACATCAATGCACAAATGTGCCTAATTTATAGCATACAAAAAAAAAAAGCTGAAAAATAACCCCTGTGCCGTCTGACCAAAATCATCTATGCTTTGCGCTCGCTAGAATGCTTCCCAACTCAGAGTGAAAAGGTAAATACCTCTTGCCTTAAGATGGATGATCCTGGAATTTGTTAATTTAAAAGCACAGCAAAAGTAGCTCTCAAGTGCAAATTACCACCAAACAACTAAGTCCCTAAAAAGTGCTCCCTGACTGATGAAACAATCTCACTTTAAGTCTCACTGTGCGTTTCCCAACTCAGATAGACTAGACTATCTTTCTACTGCCACTAGATTTGCAGTCCCAGTTTTTTTAATGTAAAAACATGCTCTGGTTAGCCAACATTAAAAAGATACCAACTAGCTACAATGCGTAATTGTCATTTTAAGCCTGCCTGTGTGTTTCCCAACTCAAGCAGACCAGGCTAACTTTCTACTGCCACTAGAATTCCAGACCCAGTCTTCTTAATGTGGAACTTCCACTTTAGTTAGCCAAAAGTGGAAAAAAGTATCAGAAACAAATTAAACAACTAGGTACAACAAGTAATTCTCACTTAGGTTTACCTGTGTGTATCCCACCACTGAAAGACCAGGCTACCTTTCTATTGCCACTAGAATTGCAGTACTTGTCTTCTTAATGCAAAAACATATATTAGCTAAACATGAATAAGCACAAGAAACAAATCTAAAAACTAGCTACAAATAATTACAAGGCAGTTCAAAGGCAGAGAAACCAGGAATGA
Source organism: Protopterus annectens (assembly GCF_019279795.1). NCBI lineage: Eukaryota > Metazoa > Chordata > Ceratodontiformes > Protopteridae > Protopterus > Protopterus annectens. The sequence continues at coordinate 463,224,273 of NC_056737.1, read as the reverse complement.
GGAACACATGCACGCGTGCGCACACACACACACACACACACACACACACACACACACACACACACACACACACACACACACACACACACACACTTTTAAGCAATATCAAAGTAGCAGTCTAAGGGGAGGGCCTGATGCTAAAAGTTCACCACAATAGCCTACTTTTTAGTCTGTTACCTCGAATTTGTGGGCTCCCAGTGTAATAATGAGGAGAAAAAAACATTTATATAGGAAAACAAACATAGTACATCATTGTATACAACTCTGACTGCTGCAGCTTTGGTCTGTAACCCCATTGCATCAGTGAGAGATAGTGGTTACTGTAGTAGAAAAGCACTTACAATTAATAGATCAAGCTCTACAGCTTGATCAACAGATGTTCAAGCACACTGTTTCAAGTTAGTACTTCTCTTATATTTATATATTTATGCAGGTGTCAAACTTTTATTGCTCAGTCCTTTGTAGAACAAGATTTAAATACTTGCTTATAATTGGGACCAGGAAAGAGTGGGAACAAAAACTCCAACCAAAACTAAGTAACCAAACAAAGGAGTTTGGAAAAAATGAAGTCACCAACCATGAATGAAATAAATCATGAAATATTTATTAACGCTGACAATACACAATGCGTTTTCGTCCACAAGACTTCATCAGATAACCCAATCCACCAGTTTAAAATCCTTAAACACCTCCTCACATTAAAAAATAAACCAATGAATACCTAACATCAATTAATAAAACAAATGAAGGTGTGTGTACAAGAACAATGAGCAATAGATACATTTAAAAACATAATAAAAAGGTACATATTTAATACATTGCTTATAACTGGTTTTCAGTAGTCCAAGTTTAGACTGAACCAATTCTGTCAGTAACTGTGTTTTTCCTAGGATGCAATCACCTCAAGTGAGAAGAATGCTGTTTAGGGGAATGCAAGTGGCACATTTTCTTTTTCCTTTTTTGTCACATTGAATCATAAATACAGCAGACTAAGTACAGACATTCCAAAGATTTGACCGAATTCAGATAATATGAGCAGTTTGGTACCAAAGATTCATAGCTAATCCAGTGGTAGAGGTATCATATATTATTCATAGGTTCATAGGTTTATAGATAATTAGTAAGCATGCAGTCCAGGAGACCATTGAGCAGCCTAGTCTAACTGATTACCCCACAGGATTATCTGACCAGGTGAGCTTGCTTGTACACAGTAAGTAAATGGAGGTTAAAAGACTCAAATCCCGGAGTACAGGAAGTAGCTCATTAATACATCATATGCTTAATCCTCTTTGCTAACTGCCAGACTAACTGTTTATGCTTGACCAAATGTACCTTTTCAAGTACAAGTAGTCCATAACTTCTTCCCTGATCCTTGCCTTGCTAAGCTGTATAACGTCTTGTTCACATAAATAGATAGGTTGACAGACAGACGGACTAAATACATACATACATACGCACATACATTTATACAACAAACAAACAACAGAACTTGGAGCATGTTTGTCATCTGAGAGTTTAAAACCCAGGAAATACTGGATTATTACTTATGCTTCTGTTTTCTGGCATCACACTGATTTTAGTCAGAAATTAGTACTTAGCTAAATGGTTTCTCTACCTCATTGTTTTAGCCCTTTGTAATTGCCAACCTGAAATTGTGTAAGAAATGGATTAGGTAATCACTGACCCTTCTTTTATCTTGTTTATAGTTAATAAAGAATGACTTGCTCTCACAGCATCAACAGCTCTGCCATTCCCTCATCTGTTCTCCTCAGATTTCACTTGCTTTACAGGAAATGTGATGAAATATGCCCACTTCCCGTATGAACATACAGAAGGGAGAAACATGAAAGATGTGTAGTCATAGCATTAGCATTTAGTATGACCAGAAGTGAAGAATAAATACTGTTTCTTTTCTTATATTTATGAAGGCATCTGATATTTTGTTAAACTGATCTAATGAACATACTGTGCCACAAGAAATGCTTCCTAAACAAGATGTGGAGTGACAGTAATAAAGAATTTTGGGAATATATTGTGGGTTGAGGAGGGCATGGAATGTGTAGTCTTCTAAAGACTTGTTCCTCGACTTCCCCATTTACAGGTAACATGGTAGACGGCATAGTTTACTAGGCTACTGGAGCAAGATGACTGATTTGTGAAAAAAGTCTACTTAATAACTCACAATTAACTCATAATTAACTCACAGAAAGAGGTTCTCCGGTTCGATTCTCGGCTGGGGTACCTCCTGTGTGGAGTTTTCATGTTCTCCCTGTGTTCATGTGGGTTTCCTCTGGGTACTCCGGTTTCCTCCCACATTCTAAAGACATGCTTCTGGAGCATTTCTCCCCGGGCCTCTGCTGAAAACAGGATCTGTGGAACCTAGTCAGACTTTCCCAGTCAACAAATGCTAAATAAATAAAAAAATAAATAAATAAAAAATAATAGGGAATATTGTTAGTCTTCCACCAGTATTTGATGCTGTGGCTGAGCTTCTTGGTGGTCTCCTTGGCCATAAGCTTAATATGAACCTGTGAGATTTTCCTGTTGACCAGCAAGTTAGTTCCCACTCCTCAAAAGATAACTAGATTTAGAAATGCACAGACTTCTGTGGGTCTGTAAAGGTTAAGTACATCTCTAGGAGCTTCAGTTAAAAGGTGACAATGAATTTTCTGATGCTAAAAGACTTCTGTAGTCAAGAAAAGTCTCCAATAAAGACAACTTATCCACTGCAGATGTTGTCTTGAGGTAGTAAACCATCAGTTTCAAATTACTTAAAAGTTATCAGTCATTTACAGGAAAGTAGACTGAAGGAAGAAAACTTTATCAACCAAACTTGATTAATTTTGAAATACTTTCATGGTCACGTCCATATGTATTAACATATCTATATTCCATGTGTGGACAGGATGGTTGCATACTGAGATGACATATCCATTTAACTCTTGCACTGTATGGAGGAGCATTACATTTATGATACCTTAGCAGTGGGAACACACAGATCTTAGCATATTGAAACAATGTTTGGCATATTTTGAAGTTCAAAAAGACTACACAATATGACATATTTATTTACAGAAAAATCTGTGCAAGAACAGATGAAACGTAAAGCACGACACAAGGAAGAGTGTTTACTAGGAGGAGATATGTTAGGAAGCTTCTATTGGTTATGGGGAGGGGTGCATTCATTTGGGTACAACACTCTAGTCATAGGTGACTCTATAGTCAGGTACACTGATGTTCCACTCACCAGGCTAAACAAGAAGAAAGTTACTGTCAGCTGCCTGTCAGGTGCCAGGATCCACCACATAATGCATGCACTCAGATCACTCCACAACAAGTACAAATATGACTCTGTCATTGTCCATGTTGGTGTGAATGACCTGAGACATACCTCCCTGGACTACATGAAAAGAGACATGGAGGAGCTGTCCGATCTTGTAGCCCAGGCAGGTATGACCCTAGCCCTGAGTAGCATCCTGCCATCACCCAGAATGATGCCACAGTACAAGGACAAAATTATTGACTTTAATTGGCTAAGCTTCTGGTGTCATTCTAACAGGATCCAGTATCTGTCTGCCTGGGATGACATGATCGACAAACCACGATGCTTTGCCAGAGATGGCCTGCACCTATCACCCTTGGGATTCCGGTTACTGGCTAAGGCTCTTGCCACCTATATAGTGCCTTTTTTAGGCAAGATTCAAATGACAAATTCACCACCATAACAGGTACAAGCAAGCAAAATCTGAGGGTAATGCTACTTAATGCTAGAAGTCTAAACCTCAAAATGCACTCACTCGAGGCACTCCTTAAAATGGAGAACATCGACATCTGTGCAGTGACAGAGACCTGGTTCAAGGCACCAGAGAGCACTCCTGCATTACCAGGCTATAATTCATACCACACCTTTGGGCCACCTAACCTGGACCGAAGCACTAAAGGTGGAGGTGTGTCCATATTCATTAAGGATATCCATACCTCCAGGTTAGACACTCAGCATAATGCATCCAAGAGTGCAACTAACTCTGGGAAAGACTGCAATCCAAATTGCAACTTGCTACAGATCCCCCACCATGCCCCAGGATTCCCACTCCTCATTTCTTGATACACTGGAAAATATTAGAGTACAACCTAACACCCTAATAATGGGCAATTTCAACTACCCCACCATTAACTGGGAAAACTACTCATGTACCAACTCTTGTACTCAATGTTTTCTGGAATTCATAAATTCCAATGCCTTGGATCAACTTATCCACACCCCCACCAGGGGCAGCAATATCCTAGACCTGGTTATTACCAACAACCACACCAGAGGTCAATTCCTCGTTGGTCAGATCCGACCACAAGCAAATCACCATAGACATCCACATCCCACCCCCACCCCCCATTAGGGAGACCACCATAAGAAATGTCTCCAAAGCCAACTTCATGCTTCTTAAGACAGAAGTGGCAAACTTCACGACACCCATGCTGATGGACAATAGAGGTACGATTGCTGAATCGTATACAATTGCACTTTATAAGCACTTACACAAGTGCATGGATTGTGCAATCCCTAAAAGAACCAAGATGCTATCCTCCAAAAATAAGGAAGCCAATCTGGTGGTCCCTTGCCATAAACAAACTCTACAACAGAAGAAAGAAACTGTTGCAAAAAAGAGTAAAATCCCATGATTGGAGGAACTCCATGGTCAGCCTCAGCAAGAAGCTGAGATCCCTCATAAAATCCTCCAAAGCTAGTTATGAAAACAAAATCGCCACTGATTCTAAAGACAACCATAAAGCATTCTATAGCTATATCAAGAATCTCAGTGGCAACACTCAGATCTGCTCTGAGTTACAGCACAATGGCACTAAATATACAGAACCAACTGATATTGCCAACATCCTGGCAGATAGGTTCAGTGCTAACTTTACCCCTCTCTCATCCTCTAAAGGGCCTATCTCTATACCTTAAGAATGCAAAGTTCCCGTAATCACGGCTGCACAGGTAAGAAGCACACTCTCCAAAGCCAAGAACACAGCATCCATGGGACCTGACAACATCCCAGGCTGCATTCTACATGAACTACAGAACGAACTGACATCCCACCTAAGTACCATGTTCAATCATAGCCTCACCTCAGGCTTTGTGCCCACTGAATGGTGCACAGCAATGGTTATCCTACTCCACAAAGGAGGAGCCACCATGGACCCCGGGAACTACCGCCCCATTAGCCTGACAAGCCTGGTCTGCAAGGCTATGGAAATTATCATCATGGAACTTATAAACAATGACATTGGTAATCTCCAAACGCTGGATCCTACTCAGTTTGGGTTTGTAAAAGGCAGATCATGCCTCCTAAACCTGATAGACTTCTTTGAAGCAGTCACCAAAGCTGTAGATGAGGGTAAGGTGGTTCACACAGCCTATCTAGATCTCGCCAAGGCTTTCGATACCATCCCCCACTCTGGAATTATAGATAAATTCACTAAACTAGGTATAAATCCCTATGGCACAAGATGGGTTGCCAACTGGCTCACTGACAGAACCTACACTGTGAACGTAGCAGACTAAAAATCCAACTTCAGACCAGTGACAAGTGGAGTACCACATGGTTCAGTGCTAGGTCCTCTCCTGTTTGGTATCTACTTCTCTGAAGTACAGGCTAACACAGAAGGTCTTTGGCTAACAAAGTTCACAGATGACTGCAAACTAGGAGCCATAATCAAAACTCCTAATGATGTGGACATCCTACAAAAGGGCCTCACTGAGACAGATGACTGGAGTCAAAGCCATAGCCTCAAGCTCAATGCCAAAAAGTGCATTGTCATCCCTTTTGATAAAAACTCTGTACCCATGAACTACCACATAGGCGGTAGTCTACTATCACCACAGTATTCAGGAAATCCTTTGACGTGGCACACCTCATCAGAAAAGGTTTCTCATCCAGGAAAAACAGTGGTCATTGTTCCCCTCTGCTTATCACTCATTAGACCCATTATAGAGTACAACGCCCCTTTTGGTATGTACCTCACAAGACATCTACAACAACTGGAAAGGCCACAGAAACACCTCACAAAGAGGATTACCAGCCTCAAACAAATGCCCTACCCAGTCCATCTCAAAAAACTCCAGCTTTACTCTGTCGTATATCACCTACTTAGAGATGATCTCTGCCTAACATACAAAGCTATGTCAAACCCAGAGCTGTTGGACATGCTCCACTTAAAGAAATCCCAATCCCTCCAAGCTACACGCGCTAGGAACCTAAACCTTGTCACAACAATAAACAGAACATGCTTGAGGGATAGATTCCTGTCCCAGAGACTTCCCATACTCTGGAACAAACTACCTATCTATATCAAACAAAGCTCCTCATTAGCACTCTTCAAGAAAAATCTTGATGATTGGATGGGAGATAGGAAATTCACCCTGGGGATCACTTCTGTGGCTCTGTTTGACAGGGGCATAGGAAAATAATTGTCTTGGTTGGCAAAAGCCAGGGTACAGTTTGTCTAGGCTTATATAGACCCTAGGGCCAACAGCCTAGTACCTACCTATGAACCTATGAACTACTGTCTCCTTCTGTCTGAGTAAGACATGGAGGCCAGACCTGGGGTGAATTTCCAATTTCCCATCCATTGGTCAAGGTCACACTTAAACAGGGTTAGGAATAGCTTTGATTCACATGGATGGGGGCCTACTCCAGAGTATGGGGGTCATCTCTTGCCAAAATGTCTTATTTAGGTCACAAGCTAAATTTAAATCCCTGGATCTGGGGATCGTTATGCTGTTCATTTTGTGGATGTGCACAAGGTCCATCAGAGCTGGATTTAAGGATGACCTGTATGCCAGGCATAGATCACCTCTCAGCAGCCTATAGAAGACAGAGTATAGAATTAAGGCTTTAAGATGATCCATATAGGACAATGCATTTATACCCTGTATTCTTCTGATAAGGAACCTTTGTGCGCATTCCAACTGTTGCATATGTTTGGTCAGGTACATGCCAGAGGGGGAATTATACTTAATAATGGGTCTGATAAAGGCCAAATAAAGTGGAACTTTGACTTCCTTTGACCTGGATGGCATGGCCTTATTTATAAGTCGGGTGACACAGAATGATTTTCTTACTACAGTGGCCACATGTTGGTCAAAGGCTTGATTACTGTCTAGATATATTCACAGATTCCTGACTGCTGGGTCATCTTTTAGTCTCATCAATGGAGTAATTAGCCTGGGTGGCAGTTTTCCCAGAAGGCAGTAAAATGCATTCCTTGACATTGAGTTTAAATCTGAGATTTTGGTACGAGTCATTTGTCATTGTTAGACCCCTTGTAATATGTTTGTGCAGTGGGAGGAATCTATGAAAGCTCCTAATTTGCAGTCATCTGCAAACTTGGTTATCCAAAGGCCCTTGACATTAGCCTTTACCTCCAAGAAGTAGATGCCAAATGGGAATGCTCCCAGCACAGGTCCCTGAGGTACTCTACTGGTGATTGGTCTCTTAGTGGAGGTAGTCTAACCAATCCTAACTTCCTGGGTCCTGTCTGTGAGCTAGCTGGCAATATAGTGAGTTATATAGGGTTTATATCCAGTTCAGTGAGTTTGTCAACTATAACTGAGTGAGAGGCAGGTCCAGGGAGGTGGTGTGCATTATCTTCACTTAAAAAAAAGTCAATCAGCATAGTCAAGTTGATTAGAGAAAGTCATACAATGATTCCATATATAGAAATCATGGAAAATAGGTTTTACATATACTAACCATTTTAAAAATGAAAACAGTGTGTTTGTCATATGGAAAACATAACCATGTTGCAAGATGATACAAATGTAACCCACAGAAACAGAGTGAATTCAAATAAAAGTCATAGAATGGCTAAGAGAATTAAAGTGTAGAACACAGAGGAGCTAGTCTTATCTCCTGAGGAAGAGATTCATGTTGCTCCAGTAAGAGGTATCACATCTCCTCTGCATTCCAGTGTTTTTATGTTGTCTTGCACTTGCACATCTGTTTTTACAGTAAACAGAATATGATTTATGCAAATGAGACAGATGACCAAAATTGCTGTTTACAAAGATACTAGGAGCAGTAAATGTTCTGAAGTTCTACTCACCTCTCAATTATTTGAACTTATCAAAAATGAGTCCTTCTCCCACTAGCGTCCAGACTATTCAGAGATGCACCAATATACAACCTTAGGTCCTCCCCTCCAAACCCCCTAAACTAAGCTTTACTGCATGAGCCATGCCTTTTCTCAGTCCCTGGTCTCAAACTGTGGGAATTTTTTCTTTCTTTTCCTAAAGATCATTCTTCTTACCCCATTTTCCAATCAGAAATAAAAGCATATTTCAAGACTCTAGGAAAATGCCACAGCTATCTCTCCAGTTATATAACTTAACCTCTTATTGTCCTTCTCTCTACATACCTTGCCCTGTATTTTTTTAGCATGCCAACTCTGATTTCTACTAATGCATATTACATATTGTATATATTGCATTTTGTTATTCGCTCTGTATATAATGTCATGCATCTATTGTGTTTCCACAGGCTGAGGCTGAAAGATGTCCAATGGGATCAATGTTCTACCCCAGTAAACAAATTCAAATTAAAATATTAAATAAATAAATAAGACAAAATAAAATAAACAATTTTCAGCCAGAAAAGAGCTCCACAGCAAAACAATCCACCAACAACATCTACATTCTCTCTTACTTCTTCTTTGAATTCTCCAACTCACCAACCCTCTCAGACAATCATACCAATCCCCAGTCCCTCCAGAACCACCTCTGTACGTCCCTCAATTTTACTTCAACCAAGTCAAAACAATAGACTTACAGCCTCTTCTGCAGCAAATAAAAAATGTCTGCCTAACAGGAACAGATGGTCTCTATCCCTGGTTCTTATACCACTGCAAGGACTTCCTCGCCCCCCCCCCCCCAACACACGCATAAAATGGCTTTAGTCTCTGCCTCACATCAAATAGCATGCCAAATATATGGAAAATAACCACTACTAAGCTAAATTCAAAGAAATATAACCCATCCAAAACTCCTCACCACAGGCAAATTTCTCTCCTTCCCACTCTAGGAAAACCACTTGAAAAAAATTACCTATATTCTAATCACCCAGTACATTACTAGCTACAACCTCATCTCCCATAAAGAACAAGGGTTCTGGTCCATTCATACAAGACTCACTGACCAGTGAAATACTACAAACCTTGGATACAAGCCAGCTCACTGGTGCTATTTTCATCAACCTTACAAAAAACTTCGACCTCACAGACTACATCTTCCTCCTTCATCACCATAAGTTAGGCAGAAGTCCTGATTCTCTATCTTAGTTTCAAAACATCATCACTAACTGCCCTTTCTGTGTCAAAATATATGCCCCAATTTCCCAAACACCCTTCAAAAGGTACCACAAGGTATCATTCTTGCTGTCTACTTGTTTCCATTTTTATAAATAAACTTATGCTTGACTTACCACATCTCTACTTCCTTCTCTATGCAGGTCACATGCCCTGGGATTCATTAACATATGCACTAAGTATATGCTAAGTGCACACTGCTCTGAGTGGACAGACAACACAAGCATAACTCATACCTTCTTCCTCATAATTTTAATTTTCCTACTGATTTTCTTGTAGCCTTAAATACCAAGGGAGATTCATAAAGGTTACCACAAAGTGTAGACTACATGTACACAATGTAATCTTTCTGAGTGTCTAGAAAGCATAAAAATATGGTAGGGATGTTCCTCAATACAGACTGTGTACACAGTGTAGGTGTTAACAAATTTAGCCCACGGTTTTATTTCACACAAAGAACTCAGTACCCAACCTCCAGTCAGACTTGCAAACAAACATTTTTCCTAGTCCTAATCCTTTGAATCTCCAGCAAAACCCTTTTCTCAATTCCAGCAACACCAAAACTATGATTTTGGCACCAAAAAGAAACTTGAAAAACACAAAATTCTTTGCATATCTATGACTACAACAAAAACACATCCATTGAAAACCCTACCTCTTTTAAATACCTTGGCGTTTGGCGGACTCCTCCCTTAGGTTTCTCCCTCTACCTCAACTACACAAATAAAAAAGTTAGTTCTCGCCTTTTCTGGGCCAATGAAATCTCTCGCTTTCTTATTGAAAAATCCAGAGAACAACCATAGGCAAAGGCATTCTGTTCTCCCAGCTTGAATATACCCTCCATAACCTTAGCATCAAAAAGAAGTCCACACCCATTAAAACAATAACTGATAAAATTTGTATATTTATTACCCAGTCCTGTAAAAATGAACACCACTGCAAAAAGCTGAAAAAAGCAAAATGGCTCCTTGTTCAACAAATGCTTGATCTTCTCCTAGGATCCCAGCTATTCATGCTCCTAGTTATCCAGATCTTCTCTACCCTGGCAGCTAAATTGATTAGGCAACCTTTGTCTTAAAACCTCAGAATCCACAAGCAGTCTACCCTTACAGTGCAACCTCCCAAAACTAAATTCCTTTATTTATGTTATGCAAAATGCAACATGCAGTGAACATCCTACATGCAGTAACTGTGTCGTACTGAAGGGCACCTCAAACTCATCCAGGCATCTAAGTCTACCATTTAAAATTCCAAATACATGCTTGATAACAATATGTGTCTGGGACAGGTCTGTCTTGAAATGGTCTTCTGCACCCCTCACTTGGATTTCTCACTGGTGTCATGAGCCATGGCTCCAGTGGATATTCAGCATTACCTGAAAGGAAAAGAGAAAGAAAGGGAGGGAACACAAAACAAAGAAAAGTGGATTCGAATTTTTATGACACATAACTTGAGTGATAAAAAAAAGAGTTTTTTTTTTCCATTTACCAACAAGATGACCACCGGGCATCCTATCATGCTGGAAGAGGTGGCAAAATCAGCTGCTGTGCCAGATATGGGAATCACGTGCACTGCCAGTATGTTGGGCAAATATGTTGTTGATCAAGAATGTACACCTTTAAGTAGATACACAATGTAGTTATTTATTTATTAATGAAGAGATTGATTACATGCATCTACTTAAATGTGTATATGGCTAGATGTCTTATGGTCCCCTGGTATTGTTCCTATGGTCCTATATCATTGAGAGGGGCCTCAGTGACAAGTGCAGTGTACCATATTTCTTCACAGTCATCAATGTCAATGTATGTATTACTTTTCCATTAAAGACAGGAGGAGAAATACCTTGGCAGTGCTGATAAGCTGCAGTCATACTGTGAGTCAAATTAAAATCTACTCTCTGTAAAACATTTATTTTTTTACCAGAAATAAAGAGGTACATGAAACTACTGATGCATACGTGACTGGGATAAAACATAAGGGGAATGATTATTAATTTGAGAAGTTCTGTAATTCATTTGTCAGTGAGAGAATATTCTGTGTCATAAGCCATAACCATGTAAGAAGCAGATTCAGAGGGATTAGTAGGAAAAAGCTATAGATGTGTGTCACACCACTGAACTTTTGAGTCTGCAGTTATAACTTTTAACTGATGGCTTAGATGTGTGTAAACTGAATACAGTGTCTGAGAAACAGGAGAATACTAGGCCTAGAAACTCTAAAAGTAATAAAAAAAAAACGAGAGGAAAAACACACGCTCTCACAACATGCTGTAAAAAATTGACACCTAGTAGCAAATGACCAGTAGCATAGAAACACCCTGTGGTTGCTGCTATTAAAAGAGGAGTTGCAGGACACATGGAGCTCTAGGCTATTATGTGAGAATTTGTTCTGAAAGAAAAATAAGAGATGCAAAAAGGGATGATGGGTAGAGAAAAGACAGATGCCGATACTGGCTGATAGGTAAAACGTACAAAAAGGTAGAAGAGAAAAGAAAAACAACAGGAAAAAAGGAAGGAAAAACTGTCCAAACAATATGCCTAATAATATTGCAGATAAGTGTGTGATGTTTTGACACAGACATGAAATATATGCACAGGTATGCACTTGAGGCCTGCACTTGTGTGCAGACTTGGTCTGTTTTTATTATAAGAATAAAAACATTTATATAAAATGTTAACATTTGTTGTAGTCATCAGTTGCGTTTATTTATATTATACCCTGCTATTGTTTAACATTCATTTTAGAGTCTTTCCTCCAGAGTCTCCTCAGAAAATGGGTTCTGCCCAGTAGCAGCTATTATATGGTCACCAAAGTGTGAGCAAATAAATACATATTTAATCATCATCATCATCATCATCATCAACAACTCCCTTTTTCCTATTTTCTACATGGGGTCAGGGTATCGTCTTAACCGTCGCCATCTCTCTCAGTTCAGTGCCACACTCATGCCTGACTGTCACATATCTTTTCTCGCCAGATTGTTTTCTCCTTTTCTGCATGTGCCCAAACCACCATAATCTGTTCTTTTTGATCTTTTCTGCAAATGGGGCTACTTTGGCTTCTGTTCTTATGTCCTTATTTCTTTGTCTGTCCCACAGTGTGCATCTTATCACCCTTCTCAGGCACTTTATTTCCACCACCTCTAGCTTCCTCACCTGCTCTGCCTCTACTGACCAGGTTTCTGTACCATACAGTAGTACTGGTCATACCATTGTCTTCTACACCTTACTTTTCAGCTTCTGTAGCATTCTTCTGTCATTCCCTACACCTGAGACTCTATGCCAGTTAGCTGCAGCCCCTCTAATTCTAGTTTTGACCTCTTCATTCAGACTTCCCTTCTCCTCAACCACCCCTCCCAGGTACTTGAAGCTATTAACCTTTTCTACTATCTTCCCTTCTATCTCAGTTCTCAGCTTCTTCTAATTTATCCAGTTTGCTACCATTACTACTGTTTTGTCTGTGCTTAGTTAAATCTCGTGTGCCTTCAGCTTTGTATTATGTATGCTCTTACCATATGATTCTGCTACTGAATATTATATACTTTTATCTATGCCAGTGACATTATGAAAGCCACACTTCTAATCAACTTGCCATTCTTTCACTGTACACACACACACACACACACACACACACACACACATATATATATATATATATATATATATATATATATATATATATATATATATATATATATATATTTATTTATCTTTGTATACTCTTGTTTATTTCAGCTTTTGCTGACTGGATGAATCCCACTGGGCCATAAGACCTTATACAGTTACTACCCACAAAGAAAATTTTCCCAAAAGCAATAGATATACCAGTATTAATAAAGAAGCATACATGATTTAACATAATCTTCAAGTCTTAAATGTACAAGGAAATTAAAATCAAACAGGAAACATAATGCTTCCTGGAGAAAAGCCAAAAGATGACATATAGTTTGGCACATCATTTATTTATTTTTAGGTAGGTTGCTGAACTGGAACATGAGGGCCTTTTTCAGCCATGGCCTTGTGACAGCAAAATAAACAAGTACAAACCATCAACAAATAAATATAATCAATGGAACAGTAAGCTAAACTTAACTACAGTACAGGAATCAAAGTACAGGAAAGCAAGTTTGCATTCATAAAAGATGTATGAATTACAACTAACAAAGATAACACAGTTCTCATACTACAAAGAGATAAAACTGATAATAACAAGACAGTTGGCATATAGCAGAGAGACAAAACTTGCAATCTACTAACAAGGGCAAGACATTTCTTATATTGCAGAGTGATAAAACTGGTAATTTATTAACATGGACAAGAAAGTCATCATATAGTAATGAGATAAAACATATAATCTACCAACAAGGACAACACAGTTCTCATACTGCGGAGAGATAAAAGTTATAATCTAATAAATGTATTGCTAAATGCCATTAAAGAAAAAATGTATAATCTTTTGTGATATAGTGCATAAGTAGACTGTGTTGTTCAAAAGCAAAAAAGTTAGCGGTTGCCAAAATATTAAATTGTCGCTAAGCAGTGACTACCATATAAAGTTACATGGTATGAAGCAATGTAATTTATAAAAAAAAGCAATGTACTTATTAATAAACACTCATTCATTAATTTGCAGACATGCACATTATTTTATTGAGGGTCACAAAGAAGTTTTCTGACACTTAGTGCAAGTAAGGCAGAGAAAAATAAACCAGAATGTGATGCCAGTCCTTCGTTGGATATGCTGTCACAGAGACATGCATCATAGAGACGTGTACATTTGCATACACACACACACACACACACACACACACACACACACACACACACACACACACACACACACACACACACACGCTCGCACACACACACACACACACACACACACACACACACACACACACACACACACACACACACACACACACACACACACACAGACACACACACACACACACACACACACACACACACACACACACACACGCACATACACACACACACACACACACACACACACACACACACACACACACACACACACACATACACACACACACACACACACACACACACACACACACACACACACACACACACACACACACACACACAAGCACACAAGCACACACACACCTATGAATAATTTGCAGGACTTCCATATATGCTAACTCCAGTATCATTGTGATTACTGTTTCCTGTAAAAAGGGGGATACTCTGTGATGCCCTGACCTTAGAATTGGTATACATATAGCAAACTTAAAACTAATCATCAAAAGTGCAGCTTTAGTGGCTAAACTGATTTCTTTAGCTTTTTTCTAAAATCAGTTAGCTTACAAGAAATAAAATGTAAATTTGCTGCCACTAGTACTATCATGATAAGTTTGAAAAATGCAAATTAAACAGGTTTACAGTGCTTCCATTTCTGCAATGTAAAGTCTCCTTTATATGATTCTTTTAAAGCTTCATTATTGCTATTTATTTATTTGTCCTTGTTGACCACCATTGTCTGACTGAGCAACATACATTTTCAGTACAGGACCAGGAAAGAAAAGCCCCATCAGACGTATATACATTATTGCATTTACATTATACATTTACACTTACACATATATAGTCATTACGCTACAGAACTGTAGAAAGTACTGTTTACATGGATAAACTGTTTGAAGTCCTTTGTTATAAAAAAATAGTATTAACTATAAACGTTATAAGACTAGGAGGTGTTTATTTCACTAGAAATTAGATAGTATTTTATTAAGACACGAAACTTTAGCAGTGAGTCAAGTATCTTGTGTTATTGGATCCTGTGAAACTAGGATATATTTCTTAGTAATGATGAAGACAGGGGCATCAGTAGGAATGGTAAGTGAAGTAAGAAGTAGGATATAGTGGCAGAGAGATGGGTGTTGTGTAACAGGACGTAGGTCAAAGATTATAAGTAGGACAGCTTGACAGGATTAGTCTCAGACAGCAGATGGGCTAGACGAGAGAGGAAAATGTGTTAGAGAAATACAGAGAAGCACATGTTGATACAGCTCAAGAGAGAATATGAGAGATGAACAATGAGAAACATGAATTTGACATGAGAGATTCAACCTGGTGAAGAGAAAGAGCATGACGATGACTGAGCATGTATTGCTACCAATGTTTTGAAGCTAGATAGTTTTCCAGTCATTTCTATATGTGAAGGGATGGCAATCCACAACTTGGAGGCATAACAAGAATACAAAGAGTCCCCTGCTAAATCCTTATGCTTAGTTGTGATCAACTGGAATTTTTCACCTGGGCAGATATCCATTTTAGAGGAATAAGGCAGTAGAATGGTTTGTGGTACTGGATATGTTTCAGGGTAGTGAATTTGTTAGTGTGCAGTAATTTGTTGTGAGTACGTTAGCTAGTTGTTCAGTTTTAGTTGTGGGTTCCATATGGGGTGCTGGTAGCAATCTTGCTGTAACAGGAGGCTAGCTTGGATTAAAGTATTATACTTACATTTGTTAAAATGGGTGAGGCATATAAGAGGTTTGGAAATAGACAGGCTGTGGCTTTAGTTTTTTGTACTATGTCAAGTCAGGTATTGTCTGGCCTTATAAAGGGATCCTACTGTTTTAATAGTTTGTAGTATATGTTGCTTGAATTTGAGGTTGTTGTCTATTAACAACATCTAGTAGTTTATTATTGGTAACTGTTTCGATTTTGGTATTATTTGATGATGTAATCATAAATAATTGGTTTTGGTTTTAATATTGTTTGAGTGTGAAGATCTTAAGTTTTTTGAAGGGATTAAGGAGCAAGTTTGAATTTTTTTTCGTCAGATTTTGTCAGTAGAGAAATAAGCTTGAATTATTTCCTGAAGCTTGGATAGTTCTGGGACTGTATGCATTATGTTATCTCTGAAAATACATAATTGCCTTTTTAGATATGCTACAATTCCATATTATTGGCAGATAAAAAGACTGGGTATAGCCCTGGACACTGAGATAGCTCAATAATAATCCTCCCTTCCTTGGAGTGAACTTCAGCTAATATTTCCCCCCCGTATCCATCCAGTTGTTCATTCTGTGCTGTGCTCTGGTTACGACCCTGGGCCTGCTCCAGGGCTGTATCATTTGCCTGCGAAGCATAGTACTATATGTATGTCCCTGGGTTGGAGATGTGCTCCCAGTAGCATTTTCATATCATTCCTAATGTGAACTACAGTTTCTGTCATCCTCTGTCCCTAGCAAGGTCCCATGGTGGTTGATATGAATATCTGTATTATTGCAGGGACCTCCTGTGCTCCTCTATTAGTACATGCATGCACCCTCAAGCACAGTGATAAGGGGTACCATCACCTGTTTACAAGGTCAAAACCCGCATCCTCCCACTTACACTTCTTGTTTAGTGCAAGCCTTCACTTGCATTGGAGTAAACCAGCCAGCCATTGTCCACCATATCCACTACCCAGGGATGGGCAAGCAATAAGCTGCTCATTCCCACCCTCTCTCGCCTAGCCTTCCAGTGCTCAAGATTAGTGGATACATACATACATACATACATACATACATACAAATATTTCAACAACGGGCATTAATGCCCTTCTAGCTTACCAATATGCCAAAACACTTGTTCCCATAATAAGTATCCAGGCTGTTCTTAAAAATATCTAAACTAGTACTTGCTTTAATGTAATTTGGAAGTCTGTTCCATGCATTAGCTACTCTGTCAGAGAACCAATTAATACACTTCTCATCCCTATAGAATCTCCTACATAGGTTATCTGATGATTCTCTAGTACTTTTTGATAACTCCAAACATTCCCAGAGGTAGTTGTCACTAAATGCCCTATATACCTGAATAAGATCTCATCTTAGATATTGTAAGAGACACTGTACAAGTTCAGATATTTTAGTCTTTCATAACAACTTAAATTTTCACATCCATGTATACCCTTGGTATATTTCCGTTGTCCTCTTTCCAGTTTACTCATGCTTGTTTTCTTATAGGGTTTCCATATTGTTATTCCATACTCAAGTTTGGGTCAAATGTAACTAACAATCAGTGACTTCATTATTTTTGATTTCCTAGACTTTATAAATCTTTTTATACAACCTATAGTTCTATAACTATCATTAACCAATTGGCTGATATGATTAGAAAAACTCATAGCTGAATCTATCTATATACCCAGGTCCTTAAATGAGTCTACAGTTTCAATCACTGTGCTGCATTAAATATTCACCTTTCAATTTATGCCTACCAGATCTCATATGCTTAGTTTTTGATATATTTATCAGTATATTATTCTCCTGTGCCCAAATGGTCAATTTAGTGAAGTTATTTTGCAGACATGCCTTATCTGTAACACATGTAATCAGTTTACCCAATTTCAGGTCATCTGCATATAGACTGTGGAACACCTCAGATGAAAAAGTTAGGTCTGAAAGATACAATCTAAACAAGTAAGGGCCTAGGACAGAGCCCTGTGGGACACCCTGACTGTAACCAAGGATTTTGCCTGCCCAATTGTTGTATGATACCTGCCATATCCTATTTGTAAGCCATGCAGCTAACCATCTTATCAAGAGTACATCAATACCTAGTTGTACTGATTTATTGATCAGTGTTATGTGTATGACCCTGTCAAATGCTGAAGTTAAATCTATATAAATTACATCACAGTACAATTTTTCATTCATAGCTGTTATTCTATTATTATAGAACATTGTGTTACAGGTGGTAATAGATCCGTTTTCAACATATGCCTGCTGATATATGGTTTCAAGTCTCAACCTATCCATTTCTGACAACATCTTATCCAATATTACCTTCTCCATTATTTTCAGTGTGAAAGCAGACTTAACGGTCTATATGACTCTGGGTTTGCCTACTCCCCTTTCCCTTGAAGACAGGTTTAATAAGTGCATGTCTATAATCTTGAGGAATCTCCCCAAATTTGTATGACCTAGTGAATAATAGATATAATGGTACTGTAAGTTTTTGCTGAAGTATTCTCAGGTCATTGTTACTAATTCCGTCTCCTCCCTGTGCTTTGTTTGGATCCAGTTTGCCCAGTTCTATATCTAATATCTATCTAATTTGATTCCAGTATCTGGGGTTACCTGGATGTCACTAGGACAACTTACCACACCTTTTGTGGAGCCAAACTGTTTTGCATAAGATTTTGTAAATATATTTATAATCTGTTGTGTCTGTGAATACATTTTAGAATCTACACATAGTTTATCAATCTGTGCGTCTTTACACCTTCCACATCTTATGTTTCCTATTATGCTCAATATCTTTATATAAATTTTCTTCAAATTTTTCTCGATCTTGTCTCACACTATGCTTAATCTGTTTATCCAGCTTTTTTATTTCAGTTTTCAAAGTTATAGTTCGACCTGTCTTCTATTTCTTATATTTTTGTCTCTCACCTTAATCAGATATCTTGTCTGTATGGAAATGGTCACTATAAGCCTTCCCTATTGAAAAATCCTGAAGAAAAATAAAATCTGAAAAATGCAAAATAAAAAAACAAAAAAAAAAAAAAAAAAAAAAAAAAAAAAAAAAAAAGTCAAAATAAAAACACTAATAATATGTCAAAATGACTACACTATATAAAGACAACTGAATCTGACCTACCTGACCTACCTACTGACCTAACCGTCCTAACTCCCAACACACCTAACCCACAACCCTAACTCACTTAAATCACCTATTTGCATACATGCCTAACTCATGTACCTAACCTTCTAACCCCTAACCTACCCCTAACTCTTATACACTACCTATAAAACTAACCTACCCACACACACCTGAACCTGGACCATGACTAACACCACCACAGGGCTAACAATAGCAAGCAATGATGATCAAGTATGTCCATTTTTGTGTTTTTTTTTTTTTTTTTTCAGATTTTTTGCATTTTGAGATTTTTTTTTTTTTTTTCATTAGTTTTTCAGGATTTTGACTTTCAGGCTTATAGTGTTTCAGGATTCTAATAGGGAACCATGGAAATATATCCGCCTGATGTTGTACGCCTAGATCCTGATGTTAAACATTTTTTTTTGATTTTTTGCACTCAAACAATTTCTCTTTCAAAACTTTCAACATTCCATCTGCAGTTTTTCAACTGAACACCTCACTCCAGTTAGTTTTACATAGTGACTGTTTTGCTTCCATATAATCTGTAATTAACCTTATGTGCATTGGCTTAAATTTCAGTTTGGCAGAATTA
Organism: Protopterus annectens; assembly: GCF_019279795.1. Taxonomy (NCBI): domain Eukaryota; kingdom Metazoa; phylum Chordata; order Ceratodontiformes; family Protopteridae; genus Protopterus; species Protopterus annectens. The sequence goes on along the minus strand of NC_056737.1, from coordinate 463,204,695 downwards.
TCTAGCAACAAATTAACCTTTATAACTCCATGATCACTGCACATTAATGGTGGTAAAACTTGACTTGAAGTTACAGTCATTTATTTGGGAACACAAACAATGTCTAGTATGTTCCATGGATTGTGTAGGTCACAGTAAATGTTCCACTCCTGTGTGTTACAGAGACAGGCATCTGGCAGTTAAACATCTTTCAAAATACAACATTGAAAACTGGATGGTCACCTGCAACTTCAACCTGTGCCTGCCCTGATTCACCCTAGAGGTATTAGCAAGTTAAAATTGGTCTCATGACATAATTGCCTTGTAACTCTTATGCCCCTATAATCATTTTATCCAGTTAATACAGTTAATATCACACAGAGATCTATAGCACCCAGTTTAAAAAAGTCTTCTTTACTTTTAAGCTGTAGCAAACTGTTTGCTACAGTTTATATCAATGATCAATGGAAAGAATTTTATCAAAAGCAATTTAGCATTGTTAATAAACACAGTGGTACTTTATTTAAGAGAAAAGAGAAGAACATTGAAAGGGACATTTCCCAATATAGCAGAAAGAAAGCCTATATATGGAAAGAATATAAAATGGAGAATGTTAGTGGTGGGGAAGAGAACATTAATGACCATATGCAATCTGGGCAGTTTAGACGTGATAATTCTCAAAGGAAGTGGTATAATTATGCCCATACCCCAAAACATTTTTTGGGGGGGGCATCCAAAGGCACACCTAGACCAAGGAAGTTTATTGGGACCCAGGTCAGGGAGTGGTCTGGTCCCAATATCGAGGGGGAGTACAGCGAGCATATTACCCCAAGAACAAGGTGAGATTTTAATCACAAACGAGGTAGTTTATAGCTACAAAAATTTTAACATTTTCAACTGCACTGGTTGTGAAGTGACAAAGGATTATTTCTCCCTGTTATCTAAAGGGCTGAAATATATACCTACTACACATTTTGATTTAGTAGACACATTGATTGAGATGAAACTTTTTATTAGAAAACAAAACCTGGCCATTCAATTTAAAGATAAGGCCCAGCAGATTCAGGCATCTACTATTAAGAAAAAGAGCACATACACCCTTCTTTATAAACCTTTGACAAGTTAGTCACAGAGGACATATACAAGGCTTATGAAGCTATAAAAGGGAAAAAGAAAAAGGTATACAACTTGAGTAACTCTGAAAGGGAGATTTTTCAGAAACTAAGTCAAAACACAGATATAAGGGTTATGAAACTCGACAAAGGAGGTGGTATTGTGCCGTACAACCAATGGATTACTTAAACAAGATGTATGACATTTTAAACAATTTGGAAGTATATGAGCCTATATTACTAAATGAGATACATATAGTGTACAGACGTATAGATTTGGAGTTGGAAGAATACTTGCCACATCAGAGAATTACTGTGGATACATACAATTTCCTTAAAGTTAAAAACCTTCTACTAGCTCCTATCTTTGGTATTCTCAAAGTTCACAAAAGTGTGACACAACCCCCTTTCTGACCAATAGTTGCAAGGAGTAAGTCTAAAACATTTCCCTTTGGAGTTGTTATAGATAATTGGCTTAAGCATTCCTACAACAACATTCATTACATTTTAAAAGACTCCTGGGATTTTTTAGGTAGAATTAAAAGTGAACTTTGGGAAAAGGATTAATTATTTTTAACCATTCACGTGGTTGACTTGTTTAATTCCATACCAAAGGATGTAGGATTGGAACTTTTCCATGAATCTATGGTCAAATATTCTACATTGGACAATGAGGAGATTCAAATGTTGTTGGAATTTATGACTACCGACCTAGATAATTTCATCTATTTTGAGGAGGAGCATTTCAAGCAAACCAAAGGTGTTGCTATGGGGCATTTTGTGCTCCCATATTTGCAAATCTTGTTTTGACTGAGTGGGGACACAGAAATGTATTCAACAGTCCTTTTTCAAGTAAACTGAAACTTTATGTCCGATTTTTGGGTGACCTGTTTGTTCTATGGAAGGGAGATAAAAAGGAAATTGAAAATTTTGTAGCATATTTGAACAGTGTTTGCCCTTACTTTAAGTTCACCCACTTATATAGTGAGAAAGGTATATCCTATCTGGACATGTACATATCCCACAAAGAGAATGGGTTTAAATCTAACATCTATTGCAAACCCACTTTTAGCAACTCCTACTTAGAGTACAATAGTTGCCACCCTATGTCACAGAAAAAGAGCATACTTAAAGGCCAATGTATTAGGGTGGCCAGAATGACATCTGAATACACTGATGTTGTTAATGAATTAAACGTTGTGGGGAGTATGTTTCTAGAAAGAGGGTATCCATCCCATTTAGTGGATGAGACTTTTCGCTATGTATTATCTCAATGGGGGCTACAGTACAAACCACTGTTGGGGATTGGATTGACACCTGGGGGTGAAAATTTGAATGAAAGTGTGCATTCTAGAGCTATGGTGCTCAAGTTCAGGCCTTACTCATCAGTGATTAAAGAAGTGGAGTCAAAAAATTGGAATGTCCTTAGGGGCGATGGGGACATCTACAATTTATTAGCAACTTCACCGACTTTTGTGTATAAGACAGGAGTTAATCTCAAAAGTAGTTTTGAGAATTTTAAACCACTCATTTCAAAGAGGGCACCCCCCCCCCATGGTACAAGAAAATGTGATTCATGTAACCAGTGTGGGTTTAGTTGTGAGAATTTGGATGTACAGTTGGCTAACATAAATAGGACTACAATTAAGTTTCAGAAAGGGAACTGTAATACACATAATGTTGTATATTTAGCCTTGTGTCCCACATGCCCGGCATTTTATGTTGGCAAAACTGAAAGACCTTTAAAGAATAGAACAACAAAACACTTCATACAGCACGTTTTAGTACATATATTTTTTAATACACACTGTTTTAAACACACTTTTCACATGTATTTTAATGTGTATTTTAACATGCAATTGTTAATATATGTTTTTATTTTATTCAGAAATTATTTTTTATTATACTACTTTGGTACAAGTTATTTATGTTGTAATGTACCTATTTCTTTAAGTAGAGTTCTTAATTAATACATCACTTCCTTTTACCTCATTTTTACATCTATATAAGCACTTGCAGTGCTATTTTATTGTTGAATCTGATGAAGTCCTGTTAAGCAGGATGAAAGCGCTTATTCCTTTTGTACTACAAATAAAAGAAGGTTTTACTTGATTTTTCTTTGTGGTATTTTGGGAGACTTTATGGTCAAGGACCATCTAAGCCAGTTTTGCAGTGGTAGTGTTTCTGTATTTGTTGCCTTAACTGCTGTACTCAGAAATATGGACTTATTTTACAGTTTATATCATTCATGGAGCCCTACAGAGCTCACATTTAACCACAAATGCAATACCAGCCTTTAGTGCCAGTATACACTGAAAGCATGCACTGGACAGTAATTGGGATTGGTTGATCATGTCACTTAACCTCTGTGCCCAGGATGGCTGCCCTGTTTATTCCACCCTAGCTATGCTTTTGGCTACAAGGAAGCAAGTTTCCTGTTGCCCCATGTATGTAAACTTGTTATATCTTCTCAAAAAGCTGTTTTAAGAGACTGATTTGGTATCCCTTTTTCTATTAAATGTTACATTGATAGCTTGCAGTGGACAGAAAAAGAGTTTTCCATAAACTGTTATTTTCTGAAGCTACAAAGCAAGTGCTCAGCCAGAGTTACATTTTACCCACCAGGAAAATATTTTATTTTTCTGTGAATCTGCCAGGGAAGATATATGCATCATTTTTTCTCTCCACCCAGAAATGCAAGCTATACTGAAGGACTGCAGTTGTTAACAGACTGCTTAACATCCCAGAAGTAAATGTAATTTAAAATGGAAAGATCCTGTGTTGTGTTGACTGAAAGATGAAATCCGTGCAGTAGCAGCTGAAAAAACATTCTGTAGCTGTAAGATCTTGTGCACATACAAGGATAAATTCTGGAAAGGATTTCCATGGCAGTTTGACATGTTACCTGGAAAAAGATTGACTGATGTCTGTTAAGATGCTGTACCCATACCAGGATTTGTTCTGGAAGGAAGCTCATGGCAGTATAAATGATTGTTTGCAGGATCTGTGACTACTGTTTTGGTTGTCTATTTTTCCATGAGACCTGTAACTGCTGAGTCTGTGCAAAATGTAAAGACTACTCAAGGCCTTACTGAGCTTGACCATAGCCTCCAAGAGAGATGTGTAGTTAGAGTCTGGCACCTATCGGGAACTACCGTCCCATCAGTCTGACAAGCCTGATCTGCAAGGGCATGGAAAGCATTATCATGGAACTTATAAACAAAGACAATGGCAACCTTCAAACACTGGACCCCACCCAGTTTGGGTTCGTGAAGGGCCAATCTTGTCTCCTGAACCTGATTGACTTCTTCAAATCAGTCTCCAGAGCTGTGGACGAGGGTAAGGCGGTCCACACAGCCTATCTGGACCACGCCAAGGCCTTCGACACCATCACCCACTCTGGAATCATAGATAAACTTACTAAGCTGGGCATAAGTCCCTGTGTCACTCGATGGGTTGCCAACTGGCTAACTGACAGAACCCAGACTGTAAAAGTAGCTGACTCCAAATCCAGCTCCAGACAAGTGACAAGCGGAGTACCTCAGGGTTCAGTCCTGGGACCGCTCTTATTTGGCATCTACTTCTCTGAAGTGCAGGTCAAAGGACTCTGGTGAACAAAGTTCACAGATGACTTAAAACTGGGAGCCATTACTGAATCCCCAAATGATGTGGAAATTCTACAAAAAGGGCCTTACAAAAACAGATGCTTGGTGCCAGAGCCATGGGCTCAAGCTTAATGCCAAGAAATGTATAGTTATCCCCTTTTGGAAAAACATGTACCCATGAATTACCACATAGGTGGCAGTACACTAAATGCCGAAAGTGTGATGAGAGACTTAGGGACACAGGTGGACAGTGGTCTCACCTTCGATAACCACATTGCCACAACAGTCAGGAAATCTTTCTATGTGGCACACCTCATCACTAAGGGCTTTTCATCCAGAAAAAAGAAGGTCATTGTCCCACTGTACTCATCCCTCATTAGACCCATTATAGAGTACAACACCCCTGTTTGGTATGTACCTCACAAGACATCTGCAACAGCTGGAAAGGCTGCAGAAATACCTCACTAAAAGAATCACAGGCCTAAAGCAGATGCCCTATGCTGACCATCTAAAAAAACACCAGCTATACTCTGTGGCATATCGTCTACTCAGAGGCGATCTCTGCTTAACATACAAGGCCATGTCAAACCCTAAGCTGTTGGACATGCTCCACTTAAAGAAATCCCAATCCCTCAGAGCCACATACTTCACGGATCTAAACCTTGTCATCACAATGAACAAAACATGCTGGAGGGATAGGTTCCTGACCCAGAGACTCCCCAGACTTTGGAATAGACTGCCCATACATGTCAAGCAGAGTGCCTCCTTGGCCTTCTTCAAAAGAAACCTTGACGATTGGATGGGAGATACTTCACCCTGGGGATCAAGTCAGTTGCCCTGCTTGACAGGGGTCCAGGGAAGTAAATATTGTGGGAAGAAATATCCAGGGAATTGTTATGGCTAGGCTTGTATAGGCCCTAGGGGTGATAGCCTAGTACGAACCTATGAACCTATGAACCTACTTAATCTACAACAACAAAGTTTCAACCTGCTGATCCATCAGCCCACCTTGCTGTCTAGCCCTCTGAAGAAACTAAGATGGGAACATGACATGGAGGCCTGTTTGGTGGTCTTCAAGCAACACTCAGCACAACAGCAGCAGCAACTCCAAGCAAAGTGGGCCAGGATTCTATCATCACATTTGAGCGGGGACTTGCTGAAAAAAATATATGGACTTAAACAGTGCAGATGTCCAGAATGGTTTATTATCAAAAGGCCAACGTTTAGTACTTTTTTCATTTATAAAACCAGAAAAAAATTGTCAAATGTTTGAATATTAATTAGTTTGAATGATTGAATTGTTTGAACAAATATTGTTTTTTTGAAATTAATGTTGAATATTGAAAATAAACCCGTGACTGCAAATCCCATGTGCCAGTAATGATATGTGCAAACTTTTTTTTTTACTTTTAGTATTTGTTATGCCATCTTGCAGTAGTGTACTTGCATGTAAATGAACCCCTAACAATTACAAGGTGCATTATGCCTTATACATTGTGCTTTAATGCATATAGTAGTTCATCTCACGGCAAGTGAGAGTGCAAAGAAGGTGCAATGAATAGTCACAACGTGCAGTAGCCATAAAGCAATGTAATGTGAAATTGCAGTTTTTAAACATCACAGCATATATTAAAATGAGCAGTGTTTGGAGACCAGTTCAACAAAGGCTCTTGGTGTCAGTTGCTCACGTTTAACTAATAAATGGTTGAATATTGCCTCCTTATCCATTAACCAAAACCTTTTAGGGGATGATGGTAGGCAACTGAGAGCCCTGCTTTTCAGGTCCCTCATGTGATTTTGCTCCAGCTGTATAGCATGTAAAACGTCAGAGAGCAATAACTGTTTCATCCCAAGCAAAGCAAACTTCTAAGGCATCTTTGCCATCCCTATACACTGTTTTGGTTTCACAGAAAACCTAATGTACAAATGTCAGACTGGTTCTAGAATGTTATGTCAAATAAAGGAGGTATTCTTTCTGTGGTGACGCATCAAATGCCATACCTTCTAGGTCTGCCAGTTAAGTAATTATGTTTGAAAAATTCATAGTCCCTGTTCAAATTCAGGCATATCTTTCTCTGGCTCATTAAACGTGGGCAGCACATTATTCGGTGTTAGGAAAGCCAATGCCAGAATTTGTTTACAGAGCATATAGAAAGCCATATCATTAGCAAACTGAACAGTCAAATGTAATCGTTGTATTTGTCTCCATTGTTTGTGTCTTTTCGCTTTTCCTGGTTAGGGGTCGCCACAGCGGAACTCCGGTCCGCTAATGATTGGTAGTTGATTTTTATGTGCTGAGTTACCAGCCCTGATGCACAACCTTCAACGAAGGTACGCCCATTCACGCATGTCTCCATGCAGAAGATGCTCTAGCTGAGAATCGAACTGGACAGCGTCTTACTGTGAGGCAACAATGCTACCGCAGCACCACCACCGTGGGTTGTACTTGTCTTCATATAATCTGATAAAAATAAGAACCAGCACCCTTTAGCCATTGAATCTGGCAGGTTCCATCCAATACTATTAACAGCACCTTTCTCGAAATCACTTAGCACCATTGCTGGTTTAAGTGACAAAGAATGCTGCATACATAATGAAATCACAAATCACCAGAACTGATCGTAGGTATCCTCCATTTTTGTTGACAATATACCATCGACAATGGGTATCATTTTCTCTTGCACACCGTCTTGCAAACTGCAGTGTATCGTATAAACCTGTTTGCAATCTCTAGTGTTCAATGGGAAAGTTCCATCAACTAATATGAATGCAGAGGCACAGATAATGTGCTGATTTGATTCCATTGTTATAACAACTGCATTTGGACTTACGTGTGTATGGCTACTGTGGTGAATTATAAATGTACCAGCCTTAATCAGTAACATCTCTGGTGTTATATCTCTCAAATCGAGCAAATCCTTTGGGTTAACTGTCCCACCCTTTCTACATATTCTACCTACAGTTTGTTTCAAAGCATCAGTATTAGGCAAACAAGTCACAATAGTACAAACCAATGAAAAATGGAAAGGCCAGTTTGAAACAGTGGAAGCTGTACTCTGTAAAGGCTTTGTTAAGCCAAGGCACTAAGCGATATAATTTGCTTTATTGTTTTGTATTTATTAAAGTGTTTTTCTATCACTGGCCTTTTCATTTTGTTGATGCTGCTTTAGTTTTGTGGTTTTATACTAAGTCACAATATCTGTTGAAATGCATGCTAAAACTTCAGAGATTCAATTTTATAAGGGTCTTCCTGAGTGGTTTCTGCTCTTATTTTTTATCTTATTATGTACTTTAGCCTCTTCATATTTAATGATATTTGGACCATGAAAGTGAGCGCTAGTTTTCAACAGCCTCTCTCCTTCACCAGCTATCTCACTCACACACCATCCACTGCATTTATCTTTAACCTTCCTAGCACAGCACCAATATCTCTTAGTATCACTGCAATTCCCCAGATAATACTGGTACCCATCTATACACAACATATGTTTTCCTTTCTGTGTCAATACCATTTCATACACAGATGCAACTGTAGCAGGAGCAGTATCACAAACATCAATGCAACTCGGAATGCAGAGAAGAACCTAAACGCAACATTAAAAACATTACTGATTACAGTGTTTTCAAGACATGTAGAACATATACTCAGCCGCAAAACTAATTACTTAGTTGAGACTTTTATTCACCACTTCTTTTTATTCAAATCAGTCGAAAGTATTTCCATACTACGGTCTTATACGATATTACATGATTCACAACAAACTTATGATCAACCAACTCACGCATTCATACTTCCCACATTTTAACGTATTGCAATTGACAGAATAACATTACTGAATGATTTAAAGGCAACAATACATACTCACTCGCTCAATCAAACAATCAACCATATTACTGTCATTAATATTTGTTTTGGATACTGCAGTTTCGGATTTATGACTGTCAGATAAGTAATTTTCAACATTTATGATAGTAAACCATCCAGAACTACCAAAAATGGAGGTTAGAAATATTAGCAGGGTCTGCAGCCTCACCTGAAGCTTGTCTCTTAAGTTTCATAAATGGACGTTTAATGTTTATAGACAAGTAGGTCACAAAAGTCTGACATAATGCATATTTATTTTTTAATTTTATTCTTTCCTCCCTCTGCCTGAAGACCATCAATCCTTTCCCTACTTGATTGTCATTTACTCCCCAGTGGTACCAGTTCCCCAAACCCAGAGGAGTGAGACTTGTCAGGAGGGACCATCATACAGACAGACACTGGAGTTGTTTGAGCCCTCACTGCCATCCTGGCTATGAGGGTGATTTTACTGTGAATGACCTAGCCCATCCTCTAAAGGTGATGTGAACACTTGCACCTCCACAAGGATCACCTATGCAATTTTGTCTGTGCATGCATTCTCCTCCATAAGTACCAGAAAGGGCTACCATCAGCAATATGGGATGTCCTCTCGACCCTCGTTCCATGCACCCTAATATGCTTGGAACCTTCAGGAAGGTGGAGTCAGCATAGCAGCAGCAGCATAATCACCATGAGCAAGCCAAACCCCCATCACTCCCCCTGCCTGCACCATGAAATCCCAATGCTGCTAATCAAATCCAGGTCACCTGGACTGTAGTCAGGTCATTGATGTCCCTCAATGCCATCTGTGGAGGCAACTTAATGCATATTACAAAACTGTGGCTAGAACATACTGAAAACAATGTAAGTAAAATATTAGCAATATTAGTAGTATATACATTCAAAAATGAACTACCTAAAAATATAAGAAAGTGGGTGTTCCAGCGTGACACTAAGTTTTCTGTACATCTAATTCTTTTAATAGAGCATTTATTTTTACATAGACTTGCCAATCCCAAGTTAAATTTGTTTGCACCATGTGTTAATAATAAGCCCTCACTTAAATAGGCTGTTTTGCTTGCAAACATAAAAAGAATATTGTCCTCTGAGTTGCTTTGTTTTAAATGCTCTAGAAAAGGGCATACACTCAAGAACTGGGCAGTTAGTGACAATACTGTGTCTGTTAAAACTGGTAATGATGGCCAGCAGACTGTACCTAAAAATACATATATGGAATGTGAAATTATAGAATGTGATAATGACCAGACTATACCTAAAAATACATGTATGGAATGTGAAATTATAGAATGTGGTAATGCTTTACTTAGTAAAAGTGCAGAATCTGCATATTGTCACTCCACTCACTCATAGCTTACTACTGCAAATGAGCTTTAAAATACTCACTCCCAACTAGCACAGTTGTTTCTGCTTAGCTGACTACTGTTTGAATATACAGCAAGTGTCCTTCCTCAGTGGGGGTATTTCAACAATAACCAGTTTCAGCAATATGACTGAAATCGCTAGTGCAGATCTTAAAATCTTATTTAATCTTCTGTAAACAACTACAGGATTTGTTTATTATATTTCCTACAACTATCAGTTTTGGAGTGATGAAAAACCAGCAACAATTATAATTATGCAGACGTAATCTCTATTATTTCCTCCACTGAGCCTTTTGGCTGTATTGACACAAAGTCACAGGTGTGTCATTAATTACCTTATTTTTCATCATTTTGTCCCTAACATATGAATAAATGGTATTACCAAGGATGAATCATCATTACTGAAACTATTTTATGCCTACTGGGTCCACCCCATTGCAAAACACGTGTCAGACCTTTACCCCCCCCCACACACACACACACACACACATACACTTTTGAACTGGTGTTAGACAACTACTGAATTAAGCTGGCCACTACAAGGATAACATTTCTTCATACCTTATAAAAGAGGTGACATTGTGTTGATTATCTTGATTTTTTTTGTATTCTGCTTGCAAATGTGTTATATTTGCACTCAGGTCTATCTCTGTTTCCCCAACCAGCCTTGTGTCTTCCTAATTACTTTTATAGCAAGGCAAAGGATAGTTTTGGTAACCTATCCAAATTCTCAACATTATATGAATTATTTTAGGTAATACTACCTAGATGCAGAAATGCTAATCACATTCAGAAATACTCTCAGAATAAACAGTCCAATCAAGGGGTTGAGATTTTGTGCCTGGCTTAGGCACCATAGACCTGATTTATTACACATGCAAAAAATATATCTCCTCCCTATGATGTATGCCAAATTTAAAAAAGTAACTTACTGGACTAATGTGCAACTGCTGAAATTAGGGAAAAGAAGCAAGTCTCAGGCATTTACAAATTCAAAATCTCAGATCTGGCAGATTTTTAAGGGTTATTCATTCCATCCAAGGTCATTAGTCATTAGTCTATTTCCATCCAGCTGTGGGAGCCATGGAGGCCAAGTGAGTCCTAACCAGTTAACTGATCTTGCAGATGGCGACATCAAAACAGCTGGATACTTGCTTTTCCTCAGCAAGGTATGCCACAACCATAAATTCTCTAAAATTCTTTGTCATGGCAAAATGTATCAACAAATGCACTCCACAGTTCAAAAGAAAATACCATCACTGGTCTTCAAGAAACTTGATTGCATACGTCTCAACTGTCCCTGATTTTCAAGAGTATCCCTGAGTTTGGCTTCAACTTTAGTTCCGTCCCTTTTAATCCCTTGTAACAATGGTGACCTTTGGAGAAAGGTGGTGAATTATACTTTAGTAAATAATGACTCTAATTAGAGTTGTAGATGTCTTTTACTTCAGAAAATGTATATTAATTCACACTCCCTTATTCTGTCAACACCTCAAGTTAATAGTACTAACATTTTAAATACTGTCCCTAATTATTCCTGGATTTCTTCCTCATTTTGATGAGGTTTGTTACTGATTCATTTGAGAGTTGTGATTGAATGTATATTACCTTTACATGAAATGAAGCCCCTAAACACAATTCAAATTGAAAACAAAATGGTGCATGGCAAAAAAACTGAGTGGCTAACCACCCTCCCTCCTTCCTTCCCTGACAGACCATTCTTTACCTTTAATCTCAGGCATGAACCTAACATAGATTCATAGGTTCATAGGTTGGTACTAGGCTATCGGCCCTAGAGCCTATACAAGCCTAGCCATAACAATTCCATGGCTATTTCTTCCCACAATATTTACTTCCCTGGAGGGCTCTGCTTGACATGTATGGGCAGTCTATTCCAGAGTCTGGGGAGTCTCTGGGTCAAGAACCTATCCCTCCAGCATGTTTTGTTCATTGTGATGACAAGGTTTAGATCCCTGGAGCAGCAGACATAACATCTCTAGTGCTTCAGTGATCTCAAGTGCATCATTGTGATGACAAGGTTTAGATCCCTGGAGCAGCAGACATAACATCTCTAGTGCTTCAATCATGGAGGGGAATTTCTTATCCCTTGCAATCCTAGTACTCTCTCATACATTTATTCACCAACTAAGGTGGTGCTTGCTCAGACTAAGTCACGTTGAGACATGCAGTACCAAGCAGCACCCTGGGTGTGACATCTGCATGGCAAAGGCACAGTATATTCAGACGCCTTAAAGACTGCCAGAGGTTGATTCTGAAAGGAGGAGAATACAGCAAAAAAGTTCTCTGAACCGCATCTAGTTGAAACTGCTTTGGTAGTGCTGATGTGCAAAAAGTAGAAGTTAACTGTCAGACCTCCAAATTGTGCATGTGTGCGCGCATGTGCGCGTGCGTGCGTGTGCATATGCAAGAAGGATTGTCCCTCAAATAAATTGTTGTCCTACCCAGCACTGGTTTCTCCACCTTCTTACAGTGTGCAAACCAAGAAAATTAATGCTTACTTACACAGATTTCAGCTGCTTATATGTGTAACATTTATTAACTGTCATATTTTGGCGTAAATGCAAACTCCAAATATTGGTGCCACTCTGCAGCAACTATTTATGAGCTGCTTTCCTGTCTTGTCATCCAAACATCTACTCAACAAGTCCAGCGAACTACCCTGAATAACTTTCTTATCTTAAATTCTATAGCTTAACTAAAGAAAAGAACCGTATCTCATTTGTTCCTACAGAAAGTACCATTTTGAAAGCATTTGGCTTTTCAGCTCATTGGAATTCTCTTTCCCTTTATTTTCCATCCAGCTGTATGTGCATGCACGTGTGTATGTTTCCTTAAAGAAATAAATCGAGACTGCAATTGCTCTAAGCAACAGTTTTGATCTGTTCCAGCCATACATGTAAATAGTACTGTACTGAGGCTCTTTGTATTTCTAGTTGATAATTATCACGTATGGCTCATTTTCATCAGTTTTCAAATGTAGTGTTATTATCTAATGATGTAATATTTGATGGAAGATCTTATATGACCCGGAATTTCCACAAAATTATAATTTGCAATTCTGCATTAATTTCTGGTCCACTGAAGTCAGCACTCTCAGTCCCATTTGTGTATGAGGAAAAGGCTAAACTGTTTCTTAGTAGTATTTTCAGAATCAGCCTGCCTCTCAACAAAGACATTGTGGCATGCCCACAACACACCCACAGCTCTGCAAAGCAAAAAAAAAAAAGATTTGCCTTAATCTGATCAATCGCTACTAAAAGAATATTGCTGAGATGGAGGAAAAACAGTTGCATATTTTCCTTAGGCTTGCTTCTGTTTCTTTGTACTGGATATTCTGAGCAGGATATTCTTCTGTATGACTCTGAGCAAGTCATTCCCAGACTGACTGCAAAAAAATCCATGGAGGTCAGTGGTCTACCACACTTAGAAAAAGGCAAATAAAATAAAAATAAAACTATACGATGCATGGATGGATGGATGGATGGATGGATGGATGGATGGATGGATGGATGGATGGATGAAACAATAAATGGGACAGTGTTAGTGAGCCTGTTGTGTACTGACCACAGACCACAGCCAGCTCGAAGGTACTCAGCATCCTTCCATAGTCATTGACACACAGTAGCATTCTCTGAAAAAGCATCATATACTTAAGCAGTAAACCATGACTGCATATGTGTAATGCTGTGTTTACTATGGTTGGTGTGGTTTGATCATGCGGGCAAAGCTCGAATGATCAAACAAAGCCAGTCGTGGGTAAATCCAGCATTACTCACACTTAGGAGTGTGGTATTGCTATTTTACAATGACATTATTTAAGAAAGAAATTGCTTGCTTTTCTTAAATAATGTCTTTGTATAACAGCACTGTAGTGTTCCTCTGTGTTGTTCCACATACTTTCATGTTTGCTGATGCACTGCGCATGCATATGGAACCTAAAGGTCCAACAACAGGGACAAATTTTATTGCTCTTGTAAACTTAGAAAGTTGCTTGAAGGAGTGGTTTTGTGTTAGAGTGCATTTTCCTGAAGGATATGAAGTCTAAACCTCAAATGTCTGTCGTTATTTAATAACTTCAATTCCCAGTGGGTTGATAAAAAATAGATTTTTTTATGCGGAAAAGACCAAAACTATGAGGCAAAAATCTTGACATCCTGCGAAGATCCAGACAGTTCATAGCTACGACAGTCTGCTGAAATTTCAGGATGGACAGAGCAGAAACAGAAGGAAAATCTGGTACATTTCTGTTTCCTTCGTTTTGCAGAACTTACCTGATTCTTTCTGTATTTGCTGTGTCCTCCTTAGCATATGCCAATAGAAAAGTCTTGCCATTTAATGGTACTTCAGTGGTTGGACTTTTTTCTACTGGCATATGCTCAGGTTACAATGGGCACACTGCTTGGGCTGTCCAATCAGTGCTCATCTTTTTGAATATTAATGAGTAGTCATTGTATAATAAGATGTGTGCCCTGGTTGCCTCGCAGAACATGCAGATGTATAACATGAGCTACTGCGTGTTCAGTTACAAAGAAATAAGTCTTTTAAATAAACTAGAATGTAACAAACAGTTTTCCCCTTTTGCCATTGGTTAAGAATACCAAGTAAGCCACAGATCCCAAAATAGATCAGGTTTCAGCATCATCCTGTGTTCATACAACTGAATAAATCTAAGGAATGCAGTTTCTTAATATAACCTGAGATGTGGGGAAGACCTTCCAAGGCTGATGGTAAATATTTTATGGTGAATGTAAAAAATTGTAAAGTTGATAGGACTTTGTACCCACCTTGGTGAGCAGAGCACTCTTACTCCAACTAAAGCTGCAAATGACTGAATACTCTTGCAAACCAAACATGCAAGTACTGCTTCTTCTGGTGGCCAACCATTAAGCAGTTATTTTATGTTTTACACCTTACTTATGAAATGTTAAGGAGTGCTATCTAAACAGTATGATCCTGTGTGTACAGATATTCTTTCTCTTATTCTGACAGATTATTTCCCAGAAGAGAATAGATTGCTGTCTACAACCAAAGGGATCCAGCTACATCAAGTGGAGGTGTTTTAAGTATCTTGGTGTCTTGATCAAGGTATAGGGATCAGGAGGTAGACCACCAGATTCGCACAGCAGCAGTAGCAATACCGCAGGTATTGTACTGGTGTATGGTGCTGAAAAAGGATCTGAGTCCTACAACAAAGCTGGATTGTTATTATCTCTTACTTTCAAATAAATAAATAAACAAATAAATAGACTATCCTCACCTGTGACCATGAGCTTTTCTTAGCATGTAAAAATATGAGATTGTGGATACATATGAAAGAAATTTTCTTTTGTAGGGATGTTTGGGCTAATTGCCCATGACTGTGTGAAGAATGTGGCAACCAGAAGGGTCTTGGAGGACAACTGATTCTTCTCTGTATCAAGAAGAGCCAGTTGAGATGGTTTGGGGACCAAATGAAGATGTCCTTTGTTGTCTCCTGCAGAGGGAATACTGACCATAGCACACTGTGAGGGGACCCTAGGGCACACATTTTAATTATCCAGAATTCCAGAAATTTGCAGAATGTCCCTGATATTGACTCATATTTTTGCAATGTCCCACATAAAAGTTTCAATTTTTTGGTAACTCACTGAAGATTTTAGTCGATCAATAGTGCTTAATATTAGAGGTTTATACACTTTACTGCTCAGAAAAATGCATGTTGATGCAAAACCTGTTGTTCTTTTTACTTTTTAGGTGAATTAGAATAGTCCCTGATTTTGGCCCTTTGTCCCCCCCCCCCATTAATTCTTGAGCAAAGTAGTTGAGAGGCATGCCCCAGGGAAGACCCAGGACATGCTGGTTATCGTATATTTCTTAAAAGTCTCGCCAATACCTGGTGATCCCATGTAAGAGCTACATGCAGTATGACTGTTGTTGGAGTTATAGCACTCTGGTCTACCCTGCTGAATTTGATATCACTACAACCCCCATCATGACAATTGGTTTACTAAATGGATAAATATATGAAGGAATGGAGGATTCTAACAGATACAGAGTTCAGGTTAATATGGCACAGAACCCTGTGCAAGAGTCACAGATGTGCTTCACATTGTTTAATCTGTATATCATTGTTTATTGAATGCAGTTACTTATATGTATATGTCCAGGTGAGTATTATGTACTTACAAGATACAGACAAATAAATATTCTACTTATTTTGTACTTGTGCCCTTTGATTTCTGTCATAGCTGAAAAAGAACTCTTAAATCAGTCACCTGCCTGACAAACAAACATATATTCTCCCACATCTTCTTCATCTTTGTGATGTAAACAGCATGTATCTACTGGTTTATATTCAGTGTCTCATGCTAAATATCTGTATTTACTCTCAGACTCCGTCCTCTGCAAATGTTATGGATATGTATCACCTTTCTACCTTGTGTCTACCACTGCAAGACCCTTCAATTCTTACAAGTTATAACCATTTCATGTATCTACCCCTTTTCTACCATACTTCCAAAAAGCAACATGAGTGGTCTAAATATTTCTTTTATTTTTGTGGCCCATGTCAGAATTAGTTTACCTGTAGATCTTCCTGATTCATATGCATGCTTTTGCTTTATATGTCATACAGAAAGTGAGTTCAAGGTAAGAAACTGTGTCTGGTCATTCAAAGAACCTGACCCAAGATTAGTTATTTTGGTGGTGCGGATCATGAAAAGTCATAAACAAACCACAGCCCTGAAACTAGATTGTCACTCAGCTAACCTGCTAACATGGTGACTCAAGATCTTATATTCGGTTGGCACATCTCATGTCTCAATTTGGACTAGCTCTGTCCCTTAATTATTCTGACAAACCTGTTTTAATAAACAATCATTAAAAACGTGTTAGGCTGCCTCTTAGTCAGATCATAAACACTGCTGACTTTCCCACGGTAAAGGAGGAAGTCTTTACTCTGCGGGTTAGGGTGAGGCATAGCTCTTAAGTAGAAGCTTGTATACAATATAAGGCAGAACAACATTTTCCCAGGCCTGCTTGGCACTCTTTCAAGTTTCTTCAGAGTCTAAGAAGTGCTTCTGGCAGGCTCCTGGTGCTTAATGCTGACTCTGTGGTTTAGTTTAAAGTGATATGAGAAGTTAACCAAATTAGGTATCTCATCAATGGATTAACATTGTTTTACCTTCACTAATGGATAGCAGGGTAAAGGAAGCCTTCTTTAATTCATCTTAACCTTTGTTACTTCTGACAGAAACTTGAGATTATATCTACTCCAGCATATGTTCTTGCTCATGCCACACTGTATTTCTGATATTAGTTTATTTCCATTTTCTTTTGTTGTATTTTTTTAAGATTTAACAACTCTGCTGAGAACTATTCTGACCAGAACAAAACAAGGAACAGCAAGGGGATTAACTGTAGGGGATAAAGTCAGATAATAGCATGCCCTAACATTGCTTGAAGCTGGCTGCTGTTGAGATGGTCCTGTACCTGAGGGCAAAAGACTTTTTCTATGAATGATTATAAGGCAGCGATACAAAATCAAATGCATCAAGATTTGTGATGGACACTTTTGCTAGAGTGAAATAGTTACTTTCTTACTAGAGATATAAAGCATTCCTCTTTTAATTTCATGATGCCAGTAGCTTTAACATGTACTCTGGCATTATCAGTTCACAACATTTCAGCTAGTCAGATCCAGCAGTGATAGACACTTATTTTACAGGATGGGGTGTCCACTCTGACCAGGCCTCTGGCAGTTATATCTTTTCCATGAAATGCCAGTTGCTTGTGACATAGAAATATGACTTGCCCTCAACTCATTGAGCCTATAGCCTCATTGTATATTTGTTTGTTATTATAAAAATTATCAACAAGGTAAGACCTACTAAGCACAAGTACTTAACCCCTTTCAAGGGATGACCCTGAAGCTTTGGTCTGGTACCAGAACTGCTGAGTCACAAAATATCAGAAGTGGGGCTTGAGGAAATAAAGCCAATTTGTAGATGGTAAAGCTTGTTAGAAGCCCCTAATCTTATGTCCATACCTTTCTACCTTTGAACATTAAAATCATAGCAGGGAGTCATAAAGAGGAGCACTTTCTCAGCTTTTAGTACAAGTAATTGTCAGATACAACACCTCATGCAGTTAGTGATAAGGAATTATTGTACAAGCTCGCTTTACCTATATAATGATACATGTGCCCATAAAATGGCCTAACTTTATAAAGAAAATCTGTAAATATAAGAGAAGCAAGACTAAATATGAGGATAAAACCATAGTACTATGTATATATTATGGCATTTGAGAGGTATGTCGGTATCTCTGAGCTGTCCTGTCATGCTGGTATGCACTTACTATATAGAAATGTTTAATTTGGTGTTCTCCTGATAGTTGCCTATACCATGCAGGCATAACTTGTTAGAGTAGATAGATCACAAAAACAAGTTACACAAATGTACATGACCACATAACTCTCTTACACTTAAGACTTACACTCGCAGAGTATATTATATGATCAGCACTTTTTGTTCTTGGCCTCCTCTGAAAACTGATTTTACTGAGATATTCCAGTCATGAAAATTCAAACAAGTAAATAAAAAACATTTTTCATCTTCTTTATATTGAGCTCTGACCACCCCGCCCATCTCGAATAATGCAATAGAGATATGAAGGTATACTGACTTTTCTTTGATGATCTATTAAGAAGGAGCCCACTAGTACCAATTGACTATGTAACTTCAGGATATGACCCTTTGTGCTCCCAATCTGTTGCCTTAACCTGCTTCCATCAGCTTCCTGTGTTGGTTTATCATTGACATGCACTGCGCCCAGTTGACAAATGGTAACATAAATGCTAGTACAACTATTACAGAAAGGAAAATGAGAGTTGCAAAGTTTATATTTTATGCTGTCATATTCTAGATAAGTGAAACCCCTTATATCTGCCATATTTCATGCACCATATTATATTAGGATCCTTGTTGTCTGCTTGCTGTTCAGCCTCAGATTTTAAGTTGAAGATTGCAATGTACTGGCTGTGTAGCAAAAGCAATATGTTCAGATATTCATATATGATCCCATCATTTCAGCATTTGTCTGCTGTATTTTCATCTTTTAGCAGAAACCTTACTGGGCAACTAAATATTGTTCAAAAGTTTTCAGCCTAGACAGTTGACAGAGATGTGAAATTGCAGTTGGGTGGTTTGTGCTGAAGGTCTTCTTGTTCCATTTAGAGTGTTATGTCTTATATAAAATTTGAACATGTGTATACTTGTAGTATTTTACAAGTTTTGCTTCCAGCAACCCCCCTGAAAACAACAAAAAAGATGTCTGCTATTCCACTGGAGTTTTTTTTTTTTTTGGTCCCTGTAACTTCATATTACTGATCTGTCTCTCCAGTGCCCCAAGTCCATGCTGGGTCTACTAACTAATCTCCTACCTCCCCAGACTCACTCCAGTATTGCTGGGGCCAGTCTTAGATCCTAAGGGTGTCTTGAGGGCTTGGCCATCTTTCTTCCATCTGTTTTTATTTTCCTTATATGACCTACCCACTTCCCTGTCTCCTGAACTACATCCGAGGGCAACTCTTTTCTTTGGACTATTCCTTCCTTTAGAAAGCAGCAGTGATGAATGGCCTCCAAATCTGGGATTGGAACACTCACCAATCTCTCCCTACCACTCTGTCAGTCACCCAAGCCACTAAGCGAACCCAGGTTGCCTGGGTCATAGTCAGGGCTTTATCCCTCTATGCCACCCAAGCAGCTCTGCCATTCCCTTGTTGGGAAAATAATACATAAAAGTATCAAGAACCATATAGCACATAAAGGTATCATAAAAGTGGTCTTTGGTCATGGACCTTGTGTCAATGGCTTCAAACAATTCTGGTATCAGTGACTATTCAATGTGCATGCATGTTGTAGGTGAATGATTTCTTAATATAACATGAGGACAACAGAGCCACCACTTTACACACACACACACACACACACACACACACACACACACACACACACACACACAGACACACATGCACGAATGTCTAGTACCAAGCACTAAACAACTGAAACATTGAATCACAGGATGTCAGCAAAACCTGAACAACACAAACTGTTGAAATTGTAAAATCATAAGATAACAGTGTTTTTTGTGGGGGGCAAGCCCTTGCATTCCATATAGGATGTCACACCCACACATCCCCCAGATACTTATATACACCAACGCTAAGATCACACAACAGTAGGGAAATAGAAAAGACTCCCTGATTCCACTTTGTGATGAGTTTGCAGCAGTATTAGTGGCACAGCAGGTTGCAAACTTGCTTTTGAAACTGGGAAAATTAGAAAGCTGTGGGTTCTGTCACCATGCTAGGTGCTTAGAGTCATCTTCCAGCACTAACACTGCACTGCTGCATGATGGGAATGCCATATCCTTGAAGTTCTTTAGGCTGACAGATAGCACTGAGGATTAATGCTGTGTGTGTGTGTGTGTCTTGTGTCTTCTTAGGAGCCACAGCGGGGAGTCGGTCCGCTAATGATTGGCAGTAGAGTTGATTGCTGGCTTGCCGGGCCTAACGCACAACCCTCAACGGCATGCGCGCTTATTCCGCCATTGTCCACACAGCAGACTAACTGAGAATGTCAGAACGCCCAGCGTCTACCATGCTGAAACGCTACCGCTATGCACTGGTAATTCCCTCAGCCTTCTTTTAACTACTGTATGACTCTGAGCAAGTCACTTAAACAGACAGTGTTCTAGGGCTGTTGGGAAAATTGGGCTTTGCTACTCAAAGTTATCATGGACTGCATCCCTAATAACAACCTATGGATATGACATGTTTGATGAAATGTAAATTAACCGAACTATTCAACAGTTCATGCCTTAATGAAAACACCACGCAACACTATGACACACACCCTATATATATATATATATATATATATATATATATATATATATATATATATATATATGTAGCACTTCATAAAACAGCACAACCATGTCAATCAAATGAATGTTTGACATTTTGCACTACACCCCATATACACATACAAACACATACAGAGAGAAAGGTATAGGGTGTAGTGCAAGCTGTGGAACATTCATTTGTTCAATATGTCTGTACTGTTTGAAAAGCCAAATTCATATGTTTTGAATTCACATTTAGTTGAATGATGTACAGTCAAATAGTTGCATGAGTGAAATACTGTCCATGGCTGTAATGAGACAGGGGAATGTCTGTGGACATTGCAGGAGATTCCTGCCAGTGTGTTTATCAGTATGCAGTAGATCTCCCTTCTTTCAATTTGTGTGACTGTGGAGTTGGTATGTGTATATATATATATATATATATATATATATATATATATATATATATATATATAAGTTGGGAAGATGTGAAGGGCTTACACCCGCATATGGGGTGCAGAGGGCCTTGTCTATGTGTAACAATACATTTTTGTTGTCTTAGTTGAAAGTGGTATTTAGGATAGGTTCATGGTTATGTGTGCTGGTATGTTGTGTTTTCAGAATATTGTGTACTTGGGCTACTGTGTTCAATATTTTGAGGTTCAGTATTTTTTATTCAAGATTTATTGATATAAATCACATATATTTACATGTGTGTGTGTGTGTGTGTGTGTGTGTGTGTGTGTGTGTGTGTGTGTGTGTGAGTTTGTATAAACACACATGAAAAGGTTTCAATGATGAGATATTTCCTTGGAAGGACTAGTTAAATCTGTTGAAAACTGACAACAGTGATAACCTTAACAAAAACTAAAAGCAGGCTTTTCTTGGAACGAAAGGTACTTTGTTATGTGCATGCAGGCATGTGTCAGCGTGTTTCTTCTGCATATTGTTGCCTTTTACAAAATGCCCTTTAAACAACCTCTTCACTGCCATCCATCTCATAAATATTAGGTACCACAAAGTGATGATTCAACTTCTGTAATCTTCTCAAACATAATGTAATTCGGATGTGTTTCATTTCAATACCTTGACTTACTTGGTGAGATTCTAAGCAAGTCATTTAATAATAGCAATCCTCCTGGGGTATACCTAGACAGATGTGCCAAGTGGATTTTATCTAACAAAGATTGCTTAAAGAACATGTTCTATAATGCCAAAACACCAAAAATCAAAACCTTACAAAAGAGCTAAATGAATTTGTATTGTGGTAAATTGTCTATCCAAGAGACAGCTGCTGAGTGCTGAGTGGTATTGTGCATCGCTAAAAGAGAGTCACTGATGACATTCCATCTTAATATAAGACTAGTCTCATATTATACACAAACTATGGTGCCAGTATCCTACATTCAACCAGTTCATTTGCCATGCTTATGTGCATGTTAAGGTTTTTTTTAGTAGCTACAAATCTCAAAGTTTCGTACGGCTAATGTTGGAGTAAAGCAAGAGTATGGCTAGACTCTAGCTACCAGTCTTCAATATAAGTGTTAATTTAGACTGCTTTCAGGCTCCAGTCTTTATTTCTTTTTCTGTCCATTGGCTTTAATTAGCTTAAGGACCAGAAAAATCCTCTAAGTGGGGTTTTCTTCCGTGATATTAACTCACAAAAAGATTGTAAGATATGTAGCTGCAAAAAAAAATGTCATCCTAAAAGTGAGTAAAACTATTTTAATAATGTTATATGTACCACTGTACTACATAAAGCAGAATCATTTTGTATCAGCCTTGTGTATTTTAACCATTTCTGATTGCGGATGTGAGTTTTAATTCTGGTGAGTTCTGGTGAGTCAGTATATGTGCAGTTGTTTCTCAATGCTGTGATTAGGTCTAGAGCAGGGGTGTCCAACCTTTCAGTTGCAAGGGCCGCATTGAGGCAACAGAAATGGTCTGGGGCAAGTGAGAACCAAAAAAAAAAAAAAAAGTGACTCGTCAGGCACACTGACGTCCACCAGGCTGAACAAGGAGAGGGTCACGTGAGCAGCCTGTCGGGCGCTAGGATCCGCCACATAACACAAGCACTCAGGTCACTGCAAGGCAAGTACAAATATGACTCAGTCATTGTCCATGCTGGTGTGAATGACCTGAGACGCACTCCCTGAACTACATGAAAAGAGACATAAAGGAGCTCTCTGAGCATGTAGACCAGGCCGGTATGACCCTGACCTTGAGTAGCATCTTACCCTCACCAGGCCCATAATTGAGTACAATGCCCCTTTTGGGATGTACCTTACCAGACACCTGCAGCAACTGGAAAGACCCCAAAAGTACCTCACCAAGAGGATCAAAGGGCTCAAACAGATGCCATATGCTGCCCGGTTAAAGAAACTCATACAATTGTTGAAATATCTATTTTTTAGTCAAACATTTGTTTTGTCCACAACCAGAGTCATGAATGAAAAGATCTTAGTGCCAAGCCATTCACCTAGTTTTCAAATAAATGCATAAATATATACATGCATACATCATGCTCCACCAAATCATGAGCGTACCTAAAGTTACCTGCTGGTATCAATTAAAAAAAAACAGAATAAGACACAATGCAATTTCTGTTTTGTTGACCCCTCACTTTCACTGTAATAGACTTATCTATAAAATACAAGAGGGGATAAAGGGAGGCCATACCTGCTTACAAATAACACTAAGGGCAAAAATGAAGAACACATACATTTAAACATGGGCAAAATATAATGTCCCACTAACTACAGACTCAGGAAAATGATGATGACTGTTTTGTAAAGACACAAAACGTGAAAGAAATAGCCAGTGGAAATCAGCTGGTGAGATGTACATTTTGGGAGAGAATGAATAGTATTACTGATCTACACAGCATACATTCTACTTGGGGAAGAAGAAATATAACAAAAAAAAATGTTCATTACAAAATGAGACTAATTCTGATGTCCGACGACATATAGAAACAAAACTCACGTTTCACAATTACCCAGTATTCTGCAATTAGTAATGTAATTGTACAAAATACAACTCAAATGAACTGGGAAGACTACTGTCCATAAATGACAACGATTTGTAGTAGACGCGTCTACACTGAAAACACAGCTCTACTACGTTTGCAAAACTATGTAGATCACATCAAAATTTCTAAATCACAGTAATGCAAGACCAGAATAAACAGCAAACAACATTACTAATTAGGACTGCCGATGTACTTTCGTCTCTGCTAAAAGGACATTACAGCTAAAAACTAAAACAGTGTTTCAGTCATCTTATGGCCTTAGCAAAGATGTCAAATGTGGCACGCGGCATCCCCGCAAACCTAATGTGTTAACTTCTGACGAAAAGATATAGACATCACAGTCCCCCAATTGACATAATTAGCACATAAAGCTTAAAATCACAATCTGTGTATAATGAATGCATTATATATAACTCTTAATCATTCTGGAATCTATTCTAAAGTAATGAAAGTTTGGCTTGATTTGCTTCCTTAGCGTGTGGAGTGTTTTTGTATCCTACATTAGCATTTCATTTAGCTGTGCCTTCAAAATTGTTTACTCTTGCTTTCAGATCCCCTCCTTACTGGACCAATTCCAGAAGTCCAAAGATTTTAGATGCATGCTCTCTAATCCTCCGGTTTTAACAACTCTAGGATGGAATCTGCAAGCAGGAAGTATTCTGTAGTGTAGCCATGATTAGCACTTCACTCATACTCTTGTTATTTGCTTGAACATTCCTCTGGCAGCAGATGATGCAAATATGCAAACAAGCTAACTTTGGTTACATACAAGATCCTCAACAAGGAAAAGATTGCATAATGTCAAATTACCAAGGAGGGCTGTCCAGTTAGCACTCAGCAGTCCAAAGCAGTTACAGTGCGTATTACACCACTGAACTCAAGAGACAAAATTACAGCTTTCATTTTGGATTATTCTATAAATTACTGTGATTGTCTTACATTGTTGGCATTTGCACCCCCCACTAGACAGCAGCAGTTTGACTGCCTGTACAGTCCGACTCTACAATACATTTTCTACAAAATAATTTCTTTACAAAAATCAGTATATTGTCCCGCTTGATTAACGACTCAAATACCTTGGCATTTGCACCCCCCACTAGACAGCAGCAGTTTGACTGCCTGTACAGTCCGACTCTACAATACATTTTCTACAAAATAATTTCTTTACAAAAATCAGTATATTGTCCCGCTTGATTAATGACTCAAATACCTTGGCATTTGCACCCCCACTAGACAGCAGCAGTTTGACTGCCTGTACAGTCCGACTCTACAATACATTTTCTACAAAATAATTTCGTTACAAAAATCAGTATATTGTCCCGCTTGATTAACGACTCAAATACCTTGGCATTTGCACCCCCACTAGACAGCAGCAGTTTGACTGCCTGTACAGTCCGACTCTACAATACATTTTCTACAAAATAATTTCTTTACAAAAATCAGTATATTGTCCCGCTTGATTAACTACTCAAATACCTTGGCATTTGCATCCCCCACTAGACAGCAGCAGTTTGACTGCCTGTACAGTCCGACTCTACAATACATTTTCTACAAAATAATTTCTTTAAAAAAAATCAGTATATTGTCCCGCTTGATTAACGACTCAAATACCATTCCTCTTCCAAATATATTAATAGCGGTTTTGAATCTTACCTGCATGGCTTAATCATGTTACCAATCTTGCCAATGTACAGTAAACTTTCACAACCAGCTCTAGTTCTATCAATTATACCGAGAAACAATGGAAACCATTCCAAACCATACAACCAAAAAACTTAGCTTAGCTTACCTTTTACTGCTGGAGATGTAGTCACTGTGTAATAAAATAAATCCTCCTTCTTCGCCGCAATCTCACTCCTTCCTTCAGCTGTTTACCGCAAATGTGAAAAACGACCGAACAGTGTTTTACAAGATGCATACCAGCGGAAAGACGCTGGCATGAAAAATGTGAAAAAAATAAGTTGGCGCATGCGCAGAACAGCTGAAGTACGCGGACGTGTAAACACACGGAAAAAAAGTTAAATTTCAATTACATTTCAATTTAATGGTCACGGGCCGCATGGAAGAGCTCTGAGGGGGTTGACACTCCTGATTTAGAGTGTTATGTCTTATATAAAATTTGAACAGGTGTATACTTGTAGTATTTCACAAGTTTTGCTTCCAGCAACCCCCCTGAAAACAACAACAAAAAAGATGTCTGCTATTCCATTGGAGTTTTTTTTTTTGGTCCCTGTAACTTCATATTACTGATCTGTCTCTCCAGTGCCCCAAGTCCATGGTGGGTCTACTAACTAATCTCCTACCTCCCCAGACTCACTCCAGTATTGCTGGGGCCAGTCTTAGATCCAAAGGGTGTCTTGAGGGCTTGGCCATCTTTGCTTCCATCTGTTTTTATTTTCCTTATATGACCTACCCACTTCCCTGTCTCCTGAACTACATCCGAGGGCAACTCTTTTCTTTGGACTATTCCTTCCTTTAGAAAGCAGCAGTGATGAATGGCCTCCAAATCTGGGATTGGCACACCCACCAATCACTCCCTACCACTCTGTCAGTCACCCAAGCCACTAAGCGAACCCAGGTTGCCTGGGTCATAGTCAGGGCTTTATCCCTCTATGCCACCCAAGCAGCTCTGCCATTCCCTTGTTGGGAAAATAATACATAAAAGTATCAAGAACCATATAGCACATAAAGGTATCATAAAAGTGGTCTTTGGTCATGGACCTTGTGTCAATGCCTTCAAACAATTCTGGTATCAGTGACTATTCAATGTGCATGCATGTTGTAGGTGAATGATTTCTTAATATAACATGAGGACAACAGAGCCACCACTTTACACACACACACACACACACACACACACACACACACACACACACACACACACACACACACACACACACACATGCACGGACGTCTAGTACCAAGCACTAAACAACTGAAACATTGAATCACAGGATGTCAGCAAAACCTGAACAACACAAACTGTTGAAATTGTAAAATGATAAGATAACAGCCCTTGTATTCCATATAGGATGTCACACCCACACATCCCCCAGATACTTATATACACCAACACTAAGAACACACAACAGTAGGGAAATAGAAAAGACTCCCTAATTCCACTTTGTAATGAGTTTGCAGCAGTATTAGTGGCACAGCAGGTTGCAAACTTGCTTTTGAAACTGGGAAAATTAGAAAGCTGTGGGTTCTGTCACCATGCTAGGTGCTTAGAGTCATCTTCCCAGCACTAACACTGCACTGCTGCATGATGGGAATGCCATATCCTTGAAGTTCTTTAGGCTGACAGATAGCACTGAGGATTAATGCTATGCACTGGTAATTCCCTCAGCCTTCTTTTAACTACTGTGTGACTCTGAGCAAGTCACTTAAACAGACAGTGTTCTAGGGCTGTTGGGAAATTTGGGCTTTGCTACTCAAAGTTATCATGGACTGCATCCCTAATAACAACCTATGGATATGACATGTTTGATGAAATGTAAATTAACCGAACTATTCAACAGTTCATGCCTTAATGAAAACACCACGCAACACTATGACACACACCCTATATATATATATATATATATATATATATATATATATATATATATATATATATATATATATATGTAGCACTTCATAAAACAGCACAACCATGTCAATCAAATGAATGTTTGACATTTTGCACTACACCCCATATACACATACAAACACATACAGAGAGAAAGGTATAGGGTGTAGTGCAAGCTGTGGAACATTCATTTGTTCAATATGTCTGTACTGTTTGAAAAGCCAAATTCATATGTTTTGAATTCACATTTAGTTGAATGATGTACAGTCAAATAGTTGCATGAGTGAAATACTGTCCATGGCTGTAATGAGACAGGGGAATGTCTGTGGACATTGCAGGAGATTCCTGCCAGTGTGTTTATCAGTATGCAGTAGATCTCCTTCTTTCAATTTGTGTGACTGTGGAGTTGGTATGTATATATATATATATATATATATATATATATATATATATATATATGTATATATAAGTTGGGAAGATGTGAAGGGCTTACACCCGCATATGGGGTGCAGAGGGCCTTGTCTATGTGTAACAATACATTTTTGTTGTCTTAGTTGAAAGTGGTATTTAGGATAGGTTCATGGTTATGGGTGCTGGTATGTTGTGTTTTCAGAATATTGTGTACTTGGGCTTCTGTGTTCAATATTTTGAGGTTCAGTATTTTTTATTCAAGATTTATTGATATAAATCACATATATTTACATGTGTGTGTGTGTGTGTGTGTGTGTGTGTGTGTGTGTAAGTTTGTATAAACACACATGAAAAGGTTTCAATGATCAGATATTTCCTTGGAAGGACTAGTTAAATCTGTTGAAAACTGACAACAGTGATAACCTTAACAAAAACTAAAAGCAGGCTTTTCTTGGAACGAAAGGTACTTTGTTATGTGCATGCAGGCATGTGTCAGCGTGTTTCTTCTGCATATTGTTGCCTTTTACAAAATGCCCTTTAAACAACCTCTTCACTGCCATCCATCTCATAAATATTAGGTACCACAAAGTGATGATTCAACTTCTGTAATCTTCTCAAACATAATGTAATTCGGATGTGTTTCATTTCAATACCTTGACTTACTTGGTGAGATTCTAAGCAAGTCATTTAATAATAGCAATCCTCCTGGGGTATACCTAGACAGATGTGCCAAGTGGATTTTATCTAACAAAGATTGCTTAAAGAACATGTTCTATAACGCCAAAACACCAAAAATCAAAACCTTACAAAAGAAATAAATGAATTTGTATTGTGGTAAATTGTCTATCCAAGAGATAGCTGCTGAGTGCTGAGTGGTATTGTGCGTCGCTAAAAGAGAGTCACTGATGCCATTCCATCTTAATATAAGACTAGTCTCATATTATACACAAACTATGGCGCCAGTATCCTACATTCAACCAGTTCATTTGCCGTGCTTATGTGCATGTTAAGGTTTTTTTTTAGTAGCTACAAATCTCAAAGTTTCGTACGGCTAATGTTGGAGTAAAGCAAGAGTATGGCTAGACTCTAGCTACCAGTCTTCAATATAAGTGTTAATTTAGACTGCTTTCAGGCTCCAGTCTTTATTTCTTTTTCTGTCCATTGGCTTTAATTAGCTTAAGGACCAGAAAAATCCTCTAAGTGGGGTTTTCTTCCGTGATATTAACTCACAAAAAGATTGTAAGATATGTAGCTGCAAAAAAAAATGTCATCCTAAAAGTGAGTAAAACTATTTTAATAATGTTATATGTACCACTGTACTACATAAAGCAGAATCATTTTGTATCAGCCTTGTGTATTTTAACCATTTCTGATTGCGGATGTGAGTTTTAATTCTGGTGAGTTCTGGTGAGTCAGTATATGTGCAGTTGTTTCTCAATGCTGTGATTAGGTCTAGAGCAGGGGTGTCCAACCTTTTCAGTTGCAAGGGCCGCATTGAGGCAACAGAAATGGTCTGGGGGCAAGTGAGAACCAAAAAAAAAAAAAGGTCTCTAACAACTTACAGCAAATGACCACAGGTGACTATCGTCAGGCACACTGACGTCCCGCTCACCAGGCTGAACAAGGAGAGGGTCACGGTGAGCAGCCTGTCGGGCGCTAGGATCTGCCACATAACACAAGCACTCAGGTCACTGCAAGGCAAGTACAAATATGACTCAGTCATTGTCCATGCTGGTGTGAATGACCTGAGACGACTCCTGAACTACATGAAAAGAGACATAAAGGAGCTCTCTGAGCATGTAGACCAGGCCGGTATGACCCTGACCTTGAGTAGCATCTTACCCTCACCAGGCCCATAATTGAGTACAATGCCCCTTTTGGGATGTACTACAGACACCTGCAGCAACTGGAAAGACCCCAAAAGTACCTCACCAAGAGGATCAAAGGGCTCAAACAGATGCCATATGCTGCCCGTTAAAGAAACTCATACAATTGTTGAAATATCTATTTTTTAGTCAAACATTTGTTTTGTCCACAACCAGAGTCATGAATGAAAAGATCTTAGTGCCAAGCCATTCACCTAGTTTTCAAATAAATGCATAAATATATACATGCATACATCATGCTCCACCAAATCATGAGCGTACCTAAAGTTACCTGCTGGTATCAATTAAAAAAAACAGAATAAGACACAATGCAATTTCTGTTTTGTTGACCCTCACTTTCACTGTAATAGACTTATCTATAAAATACAAGAGGGATAAAGGAGGCCATACCTGCTTACAAATAACACTAAGGGCAAAATGAAGAACACATACATTTAAACATGGGCAAAATATAATGTCCCACTAACTACAGACTCAGGAAAATGATGATGACTGTTTTGTAAAGACACAAAACGTGAAAGAAATAGCCAGTGGAAATCAGCTGGTGAGATGTACATTTTGGGAGAGAATGAATAGTATTACTGATCTACACAGCATACATTCTACTTGGGGAAGAAGAAATATAACAAAAAAAAATGTTCATTACAAAATGAGACTAATTCTGATGTCCCACATATAGAAACAAACTCACGCACAATTACCCAGTATTCTGCAATTAGTAATGGAATTGTACAACATACAACTCAAATGAACTGGGAAGACTACTGTCCATAAATGACAACGATTTGTAGTAGACGCGTCTACACTGAAAACACAGCTCTACTACGTTTGCAAAACTATGTAGATCACATCAAAATTTCTAAAGCACAGTAATGCAAGACCAGAATAAACAGCAAACAACATTACTAATTAGGACTGCCGATGTACTTTCGTCGCTGCTAAAAGGACATTACAGCTAAAAACTAAAACAGTGTTTCAGTCATCTTATGGCCTTAGCAAAGATGTCAAATGTGACACGCGGCATCCCCGCAAACCTAATG
The DNA here is from genome assembly GCF_019279795.1 of Protopterus annectens. Taxonomy (NCBI): domain Eukaryota; kingdom Metazoa; phylum Chordata; order Ceratodontiformes; family Protopteridae; genus Protopterus; species Protopterus annectens. The sequence continues at coordinate 463,173,926 of NC_056737.1, read as the reverse complement.
TGTTAACTTCTGACGAAAAGATATAGACATCACAGTCCCCCAATTGACATAATTAGCACATAAAGCTTAAAATCACAATCTGTGTATAATGAATGCATTATATATAACTCTTAATCATTCTGGAATCTATTCTAAAGTAATGAAAGTTTGGCTTGATTTGCTTCCTTAGCGTGGAGTGTTTTTGTATCCTACATTAGCATTTCATTTAGCTGTGCCTTCAAAATTGTTTACTCTTGCTTTCAGATCCCCTCCTTACTGGACCAATTCCAGAAGTCCAAAGATTTTAGATGCATGCTCTCTCTAATCCTCCGGTTTTAACAACTCTAGGATGGAATCTGCAAGCAGGAAGTATTCTGTAGTGTAGCCATGATTAGCACTTCACTCATACTCTTGTTATTTGCTTGAACATTCCTCTGGCAGCAGATGATGCAAATATGCAAACAAGCTAACTTTGGTTACATACAAGATCCTCAACAAGGAAACGATTGCATAATGTCAAATTACCAAGGAGGGCTGTCCAGTTAGCACTCAGCAGTCCAAAGCAGTTACAGTGCGTATTACACCACTGAAATCAAGAGACAAAATTACAGCTTTCATTTTGGATTATTCCCATAAATTACTGTGATTGTCTTACATTGTTGGCATTTGCACCCCCCCCCCACTAGACAGCAGCAGTTTGACTGCCTGTACACAGGAGCGGCCCTAGGTCAACTGGTGCCCTAGGCAAAAGGGCTCCACAGTGCCCCGAACACATTACCTGGTGCCCCTATCCTGGTCTACCTACACCAAATAAATACTGGAAAAGTGCCCCTGCTAGACTGGCGCCCTAGGCAGCCGCCTAGTTGGCCTATGCCTAAGGCCGGCCATGCCTGTACAGTCCGACTCTACAATACATTTTCTACAAAATAATTTCTTTACAAAAATCAGTATATTGTCCCGCTTGATTAACGACTCAAATACCTTGGCATTTGCACCCCCCACTAGACAGCAGCAGTTTGACTGCCTGTACAGTCCGACTCTACAATACATTTTCTACAAAATAATTTCTTTACAAAAATCAGTATATTGTCCCGCTTGATTAATGACTCAAATACCTTGGCATTTGCACCCCCCACTAGACAGCAGCAGTTTGACTGCCTGTACAGTCCGACTCTACAATACATTTTCTACAAAATAATTTGCTACAAAATCAGTATATTGTCCCGCTTGATTAACGACTCAAATACCTTGGCATTTGCAACCCCCACTAGACAGCAGCAGTTTGACTGCCTGTACAGTCCGACTCTACAATACATTTTCTACAAAATAATTTCTTTACAAAAATCAGTATATTGTCCCGCTTGATTAACTACTCAAATACCTTGGCATTTGCACCCCCACTAGACAGCAGCAGTTTGACTGCCTGTACAGTCCGACTCTACAATACATTTTCTACAAAATAATTTCTTTAAAAAAAAATCAGTATATTGTCCCGCTTGATTAACGACTCAAATACCATTCCTCTTCCAAATATATTAATAGCGGTTTTGAATCTTACCTGCATGGCTTAATCATGTTACCAATCTTGCCAATGTACAGTAAACTTACACAACCAGCTCTAGTTCTATCAATTATACCGAGAAACAATGGAAACCATTCCAAACCATACAACCAAAAAACTTAGCTTAGCTTACCTTTTACTGCTGGAGATGTAGTCACTGTGTAATAAAATAAATCCTCCTTCTTCCGCCAATCTCACTCCTTCCTTCAGCTGTTTACAAATGTGAAAACGACGAACAGTGTTTTGGCATACCAGCGGAAAGACACTGGCATGAAAAAATGTGAAAAATAAGTTGGCGATGCGCAGAACAGCTGAAGTCTGGACGGTAAACACATCGAAAAAGTTAAATTTCAATTACATTTCAATTTAATGGTCACGGGCCGCATGGAAGAGCTCTGAGGGCCGCATGCGGCCCGCGGGCCGCGGGTTGGACACTCCTGGTCTAGAGGATTTTTCTTGTGCATTCCGATCTATTAATTTCTTAGACAAATGTCAGTTATTCTATTTTGATTCAGAATTTTATATTTACCAAATTTCACTCAGAGTTGGAATTAGAGGCAAGAGATAACAGTAAAATGTCAATAGCTGTGGTACACCGACTGGTGAACACTGTCTCGGCATATTGATATGATCACGTTATTAGGAACTCAGTCTGCTTCTTCCTGCCAGATATCTTGAAATGTCTTCACTCATTTTCTCCTGAGAGTGCCAAATGTACAATTTTAGTGTACTGACACAGTAATATGCTGGAAATCAGATCACTAAAATGACTGTGCAGAAAGAAAGCAAAGTATTAGTAGTGCTGCTTGGAATATTTTGTGACTGCTTTTCAGTGTAAAGCAAAAGAACAAAAATACCTACAGCAGATGCATGTATATCGCAACCTGGAAGCCTATGACCAACATTTTTATAAAGGTTGTTGCAAATACCCCCCCTCCCCTTTACTGATGTATCATGGAAAGATATGCAAATCTATCTGAAGTATCACTCTTTCTGAGTGAATGGTTCACATTTTATGTTTTTATATCTTCATGGAAGATTCTTTTTATAGAAATTGAGCTGGTGTGTGTGTGTGTGTGTGTGTGTGTGTGTGTGTGTGTGTGTGTGTGTGTGTGTGTGTGTGTGTGTGTGTGTGTGTGCATGTGTGTGTGTGTGTGTGTGTGTGTGTGTGTGCTTGGATGAGTGGCCCATAATCCTAGCCTGCTGCAATGAGAGTCTCTCTTTTTCTTTTGTGGTGGGGGCTGTACCCTACACAGAAAATATTGATTGAAGGTTAATTTCAGTGCCAGTGTTTTGTTTCACTAACACTAGTTAATTTTTACTTTTTTACTTTTAGTTAGTAGCAGTTTTTCTACTAAAGCTACTGGGTATGACCATTTCTTTAGCATCATTTATAATTTGGGGATGGTGACTGCAGACAACACTCCCTAACAGATAAGGAGACAGTTAAGTGCAGGTTGTTGTACACTAAAGCTGTCGGTCAAGTAATAATAAATAAACATACACAGTAAAACTTAACCCCCCCCCCAGTTTGGTTTATTAACCTTGAACAATGTTCCTGTTGAAAATATCTCACTATAAAGACATTCCCCAGGATTCATGAAGCTTGCGCCAGGCGCAGATGTAGCGTCGGCGATCTAACGCCAAATATGGCCACCGAGCGATTCAGGTACAAGCTATTTCACCGTGCACTACCAGCGTATGCCACAGCTGCACAGCTCCCAGTGCATGTATGTTAATTACCCCATGCACAGCAGTGTAGTATGCAAATGAAGGTATATAGTGATTCATTAAGTAGTGCAGGTATAGCGTAAGCATGCAGAAATGTAAACCAAAAAAAAACGGTTTACATTTTTTCAGACATAAAATTGGAGCCATGACAGTGGACCAAACTTATCTATTATAATGTTAATATATGCCAATGGCTAAATATATAGCCAATGGCATAAAAAAACATGCACAACACATAAAAAATAACATTTAATGTCATGGCCACACTAACGCAAAGTAAAATCGCAGTGCATCGGTGCGCAAATGGGATCACAATGAAAATATATTTATATGCAATAAAACTGCAATGTAACACATTTCATGAATTCCCCATAATAGTCAATGGCATGCATGCTACACCACAACCATGGCGCAAGGGTTGCTAAGGGTCTGTGACAGTGTTCTGCGCGGTAACTAGGAATTAGTAGTCAGTGCCATGTAAATGAATCAAGTAATACTGAATCGCAAAATCCCCGCCGGTGTAAGGATGTACCTCACAGCATAATGGTACAACACCGAGGTGTGGCCTGGAGATAAAGATGACATCAAGAGAGGGGAGCGCCACCTTAGCTGTAAGCACATTGGAGCATTGCTAATCCAGGTTGCCTGTTGCTAAGCAAAGCCGCAGGATAGGGGTGTGGAAGTAGCCATAGCTTTGCTTATCTGAAAGCACACAAGGTAACCAAAAGTGCATGTGAACGTGGATGAAAACGCGCTCGAAACCCAGTAAATGGCTGTGAGCGGAGCGCACGACAGCTGAAACAGGAAGGATACTGGAAGACAATAAGGAAATGCTGCAGCATGGTAATTGGAGTACAAATGAGTAATTAACACCTAGAAACTCACAGTGGGCCATTGACAACAGCTAACAAGGCTGCTAGCAGCTACCTGCAGAACAGGAAAGGGGAGGTGCCGTACAGCAAAGAAAAGAGAACTGTCACAGCAGAACAAAGCAAACTTGCAGTAGATCAGCTACATAACATATTTCGCTACACAATCCTGGGTTGGGAAAGTACAAAACAAGAAAGCAGGCAGCTGGATGCATACCTGACAATGGGAGGGGAATCGGGTTGAAAAGTGAAGTAAACGGCAATAGATGAATCACGGCAGCCAAGCGTAAGTGAACACCAAATGCCCCACAATAGCAGTACCTGCTGTAAAACCCATAATTAAGATACCCTGCAGCTGGAATTGCACATACACACCCAATTACACCAGCAGCATACATTGCACAATAGTATAAAGTGTGAAAGCACCTCACGCACACTTGTGTATTCCCAGACACTCTGTACCATTGGTGTATACAGACAAGGAACTTTTAATATGTACATGTTAGGGGCTGCCATAGGTTTGATTCACCAGCATGTGTTGGAGACTGACAGTGGTGTGGAGGATGATGCTGACAACCATCTCAGGCACCAGAGGAGGAGAAGAGTGTTCAGACCCAGGGTAACCTGCCAGGGGCTACATGATCTGGAGATAGTAGACCATTACAGGCTGGACAGGGACACCATACAGCAACTTGTTGAGCTGTACCGGCCACGCCTCAGAGCCAGAAATAACAGAGGGGAACCCATCCCAGTGGACACAAAGGTATGTGTAAACTTGAGAATACTAGCCACAAGTACCTTTCAAAGGCCAACTGGGGATATCATGGGGATCACACAGGCATCAGCATCCAGGGTACTCCACCAATTCCTGGATGTCATGTTACCACATGCCAATGAGCACATATATTTCCCCCGAACGCAGGAGGAATTGGCCAGCAATATGCGTCTTTTCCACCGTGTGACAGACTACCCGGAGGTACTGGGTGCAATAGACTGTACGCACATACACATCAAGACACCATCTGGTGAGCAGGGTAGTCGCTACATAAATCGCAAAGGATACCCTTCCATCAACTGCCAGGTCGTGTGCAATGCCCAGGGCATTATCATGGATGTGTTTGCTGGCAGCCCTGGAAGCTATCACGACTCACACTTCTGGCATGCCTCACAGCTGTATCAGGTATTTGCCAGGGGGGACATCCCATATGGCCACCTGGTGGGGGATTCTGGCTATGCACTGGAACCATGGATGATGACTCCCATCAGAAATGCACACACACCCATGCAAAAATGCCATAATGAGGCACATGCAGAAACCAGAATCATCATAGAGCGTGTGTTTGGGATGCTGAAATCATGGTTCCGTTGCTTGGACATATCTGGTGGAGCCTTGCAGTACTCTCCAAGCACGTGTGCCCACATGTTCATAGTATGTGCCATGCTACACAATATGATCCTGCGGAAACAGCTGCAGCAGGGACAGAATGGTGAAGGCCCTCACAGCTCACCACCATTGCCAAGGGCCCCACAGGCACACAGGGACTCAGACCACGAACACCCTGTGCCAGCCCCAGTAGACAGACAGAGGTGTGCCCAGTATGCCCATGCCTTGGCAAAGAGGGAACATATAGCACACACACTGACAGTGTAGTCACCTATGGACTGACACCCTTCTCCACCAGCACACACAGCAAACATGGATGGCACACACACACAACCACCTGTAAATTGTCATGTATAGGTGGTCTACTCTATGCATCCTACATAGGCAGCCCTCCTATGGTCACCCCCTCGTTAGTCAGGTCTGACCATAAGCTAATCACCCTTAACATCCACATCCCACCCCCACCCCCCAGTAAAGAAACCACCATAAAAAACTTCTCCAAAGCCAATTTCATGCTACTCAAGTCAGAAGTGACAAACTTCATGACACCCATGCAGACGGGAACTGAAAGTTCAACTGCTGAATCCTACACTAAGGCACTGTACGAGCACATCCACTCATGCATGAATCGTGCCATCCCAAATAGAACCAAAATGCTCTCATCCAAAAAAAGGAAGCCAATCTGGTGGTCCCCTGCCATAAACAAACTTTACAACAAAAAGAAGAAACTTTTGCAGAAAAGAGGAAAATCCCAGGATGCAAAAAACTCCCTTACTAGCCTCAGTAAGAAACTGAGATGCCTCATAAAATCCTCCAAAGCTAGTTATGAAAATAAAATTGCCAAAGATTCCAAAGACAACCACAAAGCATTTGATAACTATGTCAAGAATCTAAATGGCAATGCTCAGATCTGCTCTGAGCTAAAACAGAATGGCATTAAATATACTGATTTGAAGGATATTGCCAATATCCTGGCAGATCGATTCAGTGCCAACTTCACCCCCCTCTCACCCCCTAAATGGCCCATCTCAATACCGGAAGATTGCCAAATTCCAGTAATAACGGCCACACAGGTACAAAACGCACTCTCTAAAGCCAAGAATACAGCATCCATGGGACCAGATGACATCCCGGGCTGTGTACTACATGAACTACAATATGAACTGGCACCTCACCTAAGTGTCATGTTTAATCATAGCCTCACCTCAGGTTTCGTGCCCACTGAGTGGCGCAGAGCTACAGTTATCCCAATCCACAAGGGGGGATCCACCTTGGATCCCGGAAACTACCATCCCATCAGTCTGACAAGCCTTATCTGCAAGGCCATGGAGCGTATTATCATGGAACTTATAAACAAAGACATTGGCAACCTTCAAACATTGGACCCCACCCAGTTTGGGTTTGTGAAGGCCGATCTTGTCTCCTGAACCTGATTGACTTCTTTGAATCAGTCTCCAGAGCCATGGACAAGGGTAAGGTGGTCCACACAGCCTATCTAGACCTTGCCAAGGCCTTTGACACCATCCCCACTCTGGAATCATAGATAAACTTACTAAGTTGGGCATTAATCCCTATGTCACCCAATGGGTTGCTAAATGGCTTACTGATAGAACCCACACTGTAAAAGTAGCCGACTCCAAATCCAGCTCCAGACAAGTGACAAGTGGAGTACCTCAGGGTTTAGTCCTGGGGCCGCTCTTGTTTGGCATCTACTTCTCTGAAGTACAGGTCAACACTAAGGGACTCTGGCTAACAAAGTTTGCAGATGACTGCAAACTGGGAGCCATTATTGAATCCCAAATGATGTGGATACTCTACAAAAGGCCTTACAGAAACAGATGCTTGGTGCCAGAGCCATGGGCTCAAGCTCAATGTCAAGAAATGTATTGTTATCCCCTTTGGGAAAAAACATGTATCCATGAATTACTATATAGGTGGCAGTACACTAAACACAGAAAGTGTGATAAGAGACTTAGGGACACAGGTGGACAGTGGTCTCACCTTTGATAACCACATCGCCACAACAGTCAGGAAATCCTTCTATGTGGCACACCTCATCACAAAGGGCTTTTCATCCAGAAAAAAGGAGGTCATTGTCCCACTGTACTCATCCCTCATTAGACGCATTATAGAATACAACGCCCCATTTGGTATGTACCTCTCAAGACATCTGCAACAACTGGAAAGGCCTCAGAAATACCTCACTAAAAGAATCACAGGCCTAAAGCAGATGCCCTACGCTGACCACCTTAAAAAACTCCAGCTATACTCTGTCACATATCGTCTACTCAGAGGCGATCTCTGCTTAACATACAAGGCCATGTCAAACCCAGAGCTGTTGGACATGCTACACTTAAAGAAATCCCAATCCCTCAGAGCTACACGCTCCAGGGATCTAAACCGTGTCATCACAATAAACAAAACATGCTGGAGGGATAGGTTCCTGACCCAGAGACTCCCCAGACTCTGGAATAGATTGCCCATACATGTCAAGCAGAGTGCCTCTTTGGACCTCTTCAAGAGGAACCTTGACAATTGGATGGGAGAAAGGAAATTCACCCCAGGGATCACGTCAGTCGCCCTGCTAGACAGGGGTCCAGGAAAGTAAATAATGTGGGAAGAAATAGCCAGGGAATTGTTATGGCTAGGCTTGTATAGGCCCTAGGGCTGATAGCCTAGTACCAACCTATGAACCTATGAACTATTGTACACACAACTGCCATTGGCACAAGGTAAGTCAATGCCTGAACAGTAAATTAAGCTATCAGCATGTGTCGATACTGTATGTATAGGTTCATAGGTACATAGGTAGGTACATGCCTAACTGCCCGAGGCCATTCATAAGCATAGCCAAAATGTGTCTGCTGTCGCTACCCCATTGATTAACTAACTGTCCCTCTGTGGAACAGAGCCAATTGTGGGATCCCTGGGGTGTATCCACTGTTCCCCACCCACTCTGCAAGGATTCCCTGGAGTGTTAGAGAGGGGCTCTGTATAATGTAATCAGGGATGTAGTTCCAAACATTGGGGAGTACCTGTGACAGGAATCTGTCACTCTAGCATCTTCCAGTTATGGTTGTGGCAAGATGTAGCTCATTACGGTGTGTGGCTCACTGTGACATGGATTCCCATAGGTGGAGCATATCCATTAAGCTTGACTTGGTTCATAGGTTCATAGGTTCATAGGTTGGTACTAGGCTATCAGCCTTAGGGCCTATACTAGCCTAGCCATAACAATTCCCTGGCTATTTCTTCCCACACTATTTACTTCCCTGGACCCCTGTCTAGCAGGGCGACTGAAGTGATCCCCAGGGTGAATTTCCTTTCTCCCATCCAATCATCAAGGTTCCTTTTGAAGAGGGCCTTGGACACGGCTTTGTTGGCCAGCAAATGTCATCTCTGAGTAAACAAGATTTCACTGAGTAAAGCAAGAGTTTATGCAGTCTGGCAGCATAGGACACATGTCTGAGGGCATTATCCCTCTATGCGAGGTACGTTTGTGGCCCTTCCAGCTGTCAGATGTGTCTTCTGAGGTACATCCAAAATGGGTTATCATACTCAATGATGGGATTGATGACTGATTAGTAAAGGAGCACAATAACCTAAGTCTGTTTAGATGTGAACCCTTAAGTAATCAGATGGCCTACATAGACGGATGTCCTAACTACTTCGCACATATGACTGTCAAAGGAGAGATCACTATGTAATGTAGTCCCCACATACCCATTATGTCATCTGAATTATAGTGTCTACCACTCATGTGTTAATATGTGTGTGTGCAGTTTCCTAAAATGGAATGACCATGCAGTATGTGGCCTTTAGCTGGAGGCCATCACTCTGACACTCTGTGTTGGTCTATGTGAGGCCCCTTGAAGGATGTCTGTGACAGCTGGACTGTCAGTTATGGCTCCCAGTCTGCAGTAATCGCCAATCACGGCCTGCTATAGTCCACCTGTGTTAGCCCGTACCTCTGAGAAGTATATGGCAAACAGTAGGGGTCCCAGGACTTAGTCCTGTGGGGCACCAGTTGTGACTGGTCAAGAGTTGGACCTGGAGGCTGCTAGGCTTACTATGTGGGTTGTGTGTGTAAGCCTGTTGGCAAACCAACCTGTGATGTATGGGTGTATGTACTGGCTGGTGAGTGTAGAAATAATACCTGAGTGGGGAATGGTGTCAAAACCCTTGGCGAGGTCCAGGTAGTATGTGTGAACTACCACACCCCACACCTAAAGTCTAGGTGACTGTAAGATGTCAAACTGGTTCAGTAGGCATGATCTGCACTCAATCAAGCTGACCTGGGTTGGGTCATGAGTGCCATGAGGATGCGCTCCATAGCCATGCAGATCAGGCTACTCAGGCTTATGGGGTGGTAGTTACCATGGTCAGTTGTGTCACCAGTCAACAAAAGAGCCAGCAAGTGTTGGTAATGCCCAAATCAAGAAATTACATTTATTGACCAGAGGGAAAAAAATCTCCCCTGCTGAAAAACTGCTATGATACTACAAAAAAGCAGTACATTCCAAAGATGTTAATTCAAACCGGTTTCGGCTCCACTGAGCCTTCTTCAGTGAAATACAAAATGGAAAAACAGAATGTCACAGTACACACATATATATATGGATTGGTCCAACCCATGGTCCAATCCAAGCACAGAATTCACAATTGGTCATTAAGACCAGGTGCAAACAGAGCTCCAAGTTTGATGATCCATTTTTTCTCCTTGGAGCTAAGTAATTCCTGCCAGAACTGTTTGTCATTACATTTCCCTCTAATACAATCAATGACCACAAATTTGTATGAAGCAGATAAATGTTGCAAACAATGTTTATATAAGGCATTGCTAGTACGTTTCTTTTTGATGTCACTCAAATGCTCACAAATTCTGAGACGGAAAGCTCGAGAAGTCTTTCCAACATAGAAAGCAGAGCAAGTGCAGGTCACCAAATAGATGACCCACTCAGTATTGCAATTAGCCCAAAACTTTATATCAAAAACTTGTGAGGTATTTTTACTAGTGAATTCATGAGTACGTGAAACACGAATACAGAATGAACAATGCCCGCAGGGAATGCATCCAACAATAGGTTTCCCTGAAATGGACCGCTGAGTTAGTTCAGAAAAAGCATCGCCCACTCTCTTGTAATGGCTCAATTTTGAACCAATGGTTTGTCCCCTTTTGAATGAAAAAGAGCAATGGTCTGGCAACATAGAACAAAGTTTTAAATCAGCTTTAAGAATGTTCCAATGTCTCTGTATAATGTTTTTGAAGCCTTGTGTGTTACGTCCGTATGTAGTTACCAAACGTATGGGTTGCGACTGCTGACAATTGTTCTTATCTTTATATGTTAATAGATCATCCCTATTTAGGCTGGACACAAATCTTTTGGCAACATGTATCGAACCTGGACGATAGCCCCTCTTAATAAATCTACAAGTCAAATCATCTTGGGCATCCATGAAGGATTCGTGGCTAGAACAGATTCTCCTGGCTCTAAGAAACTGAGATTTCGGTATATTATGGATGACATGTTGTGGGTGGAAGCTGGTAGCATGTAATATTGAATAAGTTGTGTCACCACCTTGGTGGAGTGGAATAGCTGTTGCCATGCACTAGTGAATGGCCATGTAGCCTGTGTAGAGGCTGATGTTGAATTGCTATATTAGGCGGGGGGCCACTTTGTCTTGTAGTGTCTGCAGGATGCAGTCTGGGACACCATCTGCCTCCATTGACACTCTGTCATGCCGTTTGAAAGGGCCATTACCACCTGTATGTCTCAGATGTCTGGGATACTGTACATTTTGGGTATTGTTGTGGGCCCAGTAGGGGGTGAAGCTTGCTCTGAATGTATCATCAAGTGTGTTGGTGATATCAATAGGGTCAGTATATTCAGTGCAATATTGCACCAGCACAGTGCAAATCTGTGTGTTACTGCTTACATCTTTGACATAGCCAAAGAAGCCTTTGTGGTCATATTCTGAATCCATGCCTATTTACCTGTGGATGTCAGCCTTGGATGATTACATGAGTAACATAAGTATCTTGCTAATACTGGTCACGGACATCTGCATGTCTTGGGATTTGCTGTTGTTCTGGACTACTGTCCTACTTCTGTTGTATAGCCTGTATAATGCAGGGGTTCAGCAGATTGGTGTCCTTGTGTAGGAGTAGCGAGTCCTGGTTTGCCATTGATGGCACGACCCATACATCTTTGTAGGTGCTTACAGATTGCATTCGTAATTCTGTCTGTATCTTGAGCAGTGTCATCCCTGAGCGTGGGGGCTGTCAACCCTCCCACCTCTGTCATTAGTTCTGTGAATTTAGCTGTAGGAAAGGTATTCACTGTGTGTTCCTTGGGTGGGGGAGATGGTTGGGAGTGGAAATCATCAGGGAATAGTTCATGGTCAGATCTAAACAGTGACCGGTTTACCTCTGCTGTAGTGCACCTGATGCACATGGCAGTGATTACCACTTCTAGTATGCTTTCATCTCTCGTTAGTCCATCTACTAACTGATACAGGCCATATGAGGTGATAAATCCCAGGAAGTGCTGGGCCTGAAAGTGAATACTCGAGTAGGTTATCCAGTTAAGTGTAGGGTAGTCGACATTGACCAATAACAAGGTGTCTGGTAGGACTGTCATGTTTACCACTGTCTCCAAATAGTTGTAGTGGTACTCCTGGGTCATGGAGGGTTATCTGTAGCAGCTCACAATTTGCATTGCAGTCATGGCTGATGTTAGCTGCACATGGATGATCAGAGAAGTATCATGCCGCCCCACTAACTTGGAGGTGTAGGTATCCCCGATGAATATGGATACACCCCCTCCATGTCTGTACCAGTCCATGTTGAGTGGCTGAAATGTGTGTTATGGGTTGTAGTCTGGTAGTGCCACTGTGCTCACAGGAGCCTTATACAGGTCCTAGTCATAGAACAGATGTAGATGTTGCCCATACTGAGGGGTGCTGTGAGTGCATGCATGTTGTGAGTACAACCCCTGGTGTTGAGTAGCCTAACCCTCATTGGTTCCACTATTGTGCAGTTCATGGAGGTGAGATTCACCTCTGAGACCTGCCTAAAAATGGCACCATGGGGGCGCCAATAGCCTTGCCCAGCATTCCAAAGCCTTAGGCTGACACATGCAAGTTGGTATGGCATTGTTGCAGGCATGTATCCCATCTGTGCTTGTGTCCCATCTTTCCTGTAGGTAACCTACTGGTAAGCAATACAAAGCCTGAAACCTATACATGTCCACTAGCTTCCAAGATAGGCTTTTGGAGTGATTATGTATCAGTAGTCTGTATGCTATTGCTGTACTTAACTGTTGCTGACAACATGGTGATTATACACTGTATATTGTGATCAGAAAACTCTGTATAATCACATATGATGTTGGAGATGGCCTGCATTGTAGAGGTTCACAGATATGTAGTAGGCTATCTGCCCAAGGGCATTTAGATGCATAGCTACAGTGTGGTGGCTTTACCTGCAGCATTGATGAAGTAACTGAGCCTCTGTCAAGCATAGCCAATGAAGTGATTCCAGGCAGAGTTGTTGGAAGCTGTTGAAGACTAGGGTGCTGTAGGGTGATGGGGGCACATAGTGATATCAAAAGGGCATGTTAACATGACAACCCAACGGCATTCAATTTCCCCAACAGGTCTTGCAGCTGTAAAACTAGAGTGGCTCCCCCACACCCTGGCTGTATGTTTCTGGGACACATGATCCCAGGGGTGTATATACTGTTGGCCAGTCACACATCAAGGTTTCCCCTGAAGTGTGTCAGTGAGGGGCTATGCCAAATGTGGCTAGGATGTTAATGTATAGTCTCTCAATTCATGTGTTATGTCGGTATTTTGAGAAGCTCACTGGGTGTGGGTGGCTCCGCCTGTTGTGTAGCCAAGCTTACACATAGGATTCATGGACATAGGAAATAGGCAGAAGGAATGTTAATGTCAACAGTGTAATGGCTACAGCATTTGCATAATATCTGTGCAGTCCTGGATCAAATCCCAATAACGTCAGAGATGATTTACAAGTTACACATTATACCTTAACCACAGCTTACATATATAGGTAGTATTCCACAGAATAATAAACATTTGGAACACACAACCGCTGAAATGTGCATTAATCACCCTTGCACTACCAGTGCCTGCTCTGAGAGGTAAAATGACCACTGCCAGGATTAGAACACGCAACCATGTACTCAATCTTCACAATAACCTACCACTAAGCTACCTGAGATGTACCAACGGCAGTTGTGTATTCTGACAAGTTAAAACACAAAAGGGAGGAATGTGTGGAAATAGAACAAACCGCCATGTACCCAATGAAAGGTGTATGCTATATATATATATATATATATATATATATATATATATATATATATATATATATATATATATATATATATATATATATATGTATATATATATATATATATATATATATATATATATATATATATATATATATATATATATATATCAACATATATATATATATATATATATATATATATATATATATAGAGAGAGAGAGAGAGAGAGATATGTCGATATATGTAGATATATAAATAGGTTAACAACATCTACATAACCATGGAGGTACATATAAATGGGATACCTAATAAATACCGAATGCTTGACATAACAACGCGTGTAATCACGAGACTTAAAGACCGAAGGACCACAGTACCGAAATGCCAGAAGGGCGAGGTTTAAAATCCCGATGTTAAGGGACATTTAGTTAGTGCTTCTGGTGTTGCGGTTCAGGTAGGTTACTGTGTGTAAGTGTGTTTCTGAGGGCTGTAGTGTGTGTAAGTGTGTGTTCTGAGTGTGGTGTGTGTTCCTGGGGGACTGTAATGTGTGGGTGTGGGTTTGCTTTGTGCATCTGTTTGTGCGATCTCAGAGGTAGAATATTAAAGTAGGGGGGTGTGGGGGGTGCAGTCACCCACATGGGGGGTGTAGGGGGGCTTGCTCACCTGCTCATACATAGTGTAGGATGGTTTGTTTGGATGTGGTGGGTAGCAGTGTGTCTGTGTGTGCGTGTGTGTGTTCCATGTTTGTGTTGCTTTCGCAATTTTGACTGTTGCTGTCAGTAATGTGGGGTATGGGAGTCTGGGCCCAGTACTGTGGGCGTCGGAATTGTGTGCATTTGGGATTCTGTAGGTATCCCGTATACAGCGGTTGAAGTGTTCATATATGAGTATAACATGGAACATAGCAATCACACATTCTGCCACGACCCAACTTTATGAACAAAGGATATGGAGAGTATAGGCCTATACACTATTACAAATATGTGCTATGGACATGAGCCAAGAGGGTCAGTCACCAACACAACTCCGATGACTGCAAATACCTATGACAGAAATACACAGACAGATTTCATGTAGCAACACTTTATTACATTCCGATGTATTGCCGAAAGGATTCAAGGACTAACATTACCTGCATGCTATACAGGAACCAATTAACAGTGCCTTAATGAATCAGCCTACAATTACCATAGTATTAGTCCAATAAAGGATAGGTGTTCAAATAGGGAAGGAACCCTCACACACATATGGATTATGTATAAAAGCAGTTCCTACACACCTGCATCTGCTATGTACACCCACCAACATCTCCCCCACACCCAAACCAATTACAATACAAACTGTAATAACATCACAAATCATTCACTCACTGTATGACATCTGCAGGAGCCTTAACATACCTTGTCAGAGACACACTAACATGGCCCTATGTGAAATAGTTGCTGTTATACAATGGAACAGCTGCTAATGTTACAGGGTTTGTTTGCACTAATCCCGTTTCAGAGGGTTGCGGGTACACCAGGAAGTGTTACCAATTACTGATTAACAGCACAGTATGATACACATGTACACCAAACCAAAGATGTCTGGTGAGCACACTGTAAACCACCTAACATTTCATGCATAGCCATACAGCCCTGAGCTGCCCAAACATCCTTGCCAGACTGAAACATCTGCAGAAGTATCAGGTACAAACAAACCCTGCATAAGTAGCAATGTTCTGAAATATAACAGCTGTACTCACATGTAGAACAACATCTTCTAGCCATTACACACAATCCACGGGAGTCATATAGCTAATATATCTCTGTGTGTCTCCATATAGCTGTTGAAATACATCACAAACAGCACATCCAGGCTGTCTTCCATGAAAGTAAGGCAAAGGGACAATGCCCAAGTGGAGCACTCAATTATACAACACTGTTTCCATGGTATTGGCTAATGCAGTAGCTGCACAGCTGATGTGCATCTAATTAACTACTTTGGAACACAAATTGGTGGTCAGGATAGCACATGTTACCGATATTTAACTATAAAAGGATGGCTTATCACACATTCCAGCCATCTGTATATACCATTACAAAGAAGATTGAAACACAAACTGAAAAGGATTGAAATAACAGTCAATGACACCTCGGGTTACTAATAAGGTATGTAGAACACTCAGTATGTCTGTGTATGTAGTACCTGTTCTGTAATATTTAAAGTGTACGTAATGCATATAGTGGAAACAGTTATCTTGTAGTGATGTATTGTTGAGCATAGTAATGCTTGTAGTATTTATGTGTGTACTGCTGTAGGTCACAAGGCAAACACTGCATACACCACAAGGGATGCTATATAAGGGCTTTGAACCCAACAATTCCTCACCAGCCGCTGACAGTGGCAGGATTGGTCCAACAAGTACGTGCTATAACAGGGGATAGTATATGTTGATATATTGTAACAGTAGGCATATGTATGGGTGTATTATTGAGAATAACATGTCGAAGGTTGACCTACTGTGCAATTATGATTTGCATTGTGGGATATTGTGCCAATAACTGTGTAATGTACAGTATTGTAGGCAGATATGTATTACATTTTACATAGCATTACTGTTATGTTAGGCAAACATTAGTTATGTCTATTGGCATTTACAATACACAGTAACAGGCTACATATGACTTGTAATCACCCAACAGTTTATCAGCATGATAGCAAAGTAAAATGGAAGAGCTAGTTAACTATTCATGCACATAAGACATGCAATAAGTTCAAAGGTAGGTACTAGGCTGTCTGTCCAAGGGTATTTATAAGCCTAACTAGAGTGTGTTGGCTTCCGCCACCCCCTTAGGTTAGTTCCCTGTGCCTCTGAACAGTAGAGCCATTAGTTCCCTGTGCCTCTGTCCAGCAGAGCCACTGCAGTGATCCATGGGGTACATGTCTGTCTCCCATCCACCCATCAAGGTTTCTCTTGAAGAATGCTAGTGAGGGGCCCTGCCTGATGTACATTGGAATCATATTAGAAAGCATGGGGAGTCTCCGGGTCAGGAATCTATCCCTCCAGCACATCCTAGTTATCATTGTGGTTAGGTGTATATCCCTAGAGCATATGGCTCTCAGTGGCTTTTGTTTAGGTGGAGCATATCCAGCAATACTGGGTTGGACATGGGCTTTGTATATCAAGCAGAGATCACCTGTGAGTAAGCAGTATGCAACCGAGTACAGCTGGAGTTTCTTTAGTTGGGCTGCATAGGTCATCTGTTTGAGGTCAGTAATCCTCTTGGTGTGGTACTGTTGTGGTCTTCCAAGCTGTTGCAGTTGTCTTGTAAGGTACATCCCAAATGGGGTGTTGCATCCTTTAATGGGTGTAATAAGTCATGTGTAGAGAGGCACAATGGCCTCCTTTGTTCTGGATGCGAACCCATTTGGGATTAGGGGGGCCACGTAGAAGGATATTTTAACCATCTTGGCATTATGGTTATCCAAGGAGATATTGCCATCTACTTGGGTTCCCAAATCCCTTATTACATTTTCTGTATGTAGGGGACTAGCACCTATGTGGTAGTCCACAGGTAATTAGTTTTATCCAAAGGGGATGACTATGCACTTTTTGGCATTCAGCTTGAGGCTATGATATTGACACCAGGTATCCCTCTCAGTGCAACCCTTCTGGAGGGTGTCTGTATCAGCTGGGGAAACAATTATGGCCTCTAGTTTGCAGTCGTCTGCAAACCTTAACAGCCAAAGTCCTCCTGTGCTTGCCTGTACCTCAGAGAAGTATATATCAAACATGAGGGGTTCTAGGACTGAGCCCTGAGGGATGCCACTTGTAACTGGTTTACAGTTGGACCTAGGGTATGCAACTCCCACTGTGTGGGTTCTTTCCGTGAGCCACTTTGCTCATGATGTAGGAGTTAATGTTCAGGTGGATGGGTATGTCAATAATACCAGAATGGGAATGGTGCTGAAAGCCTTTGAGAGATCAAGGTAGGCTGTGTGGACCTCCTTACCCTCATCTAATGCCCTGGTAACTGACTCAAAGAAGTCCACCAGGTTTAGGAGGCATGGTCTGCCCTTAACAAAGCCAAACTGGGAGGGGTCAAAGGTTTGGAGGTACCCAATGTCAATGTGACTGAGATCCATGATGATGTGCTCCATAGCCTTGCAGACTAGGCTAGTCAGGCCTGTAGGGCAATAGGTCCCATGGTCTGTTGTGGCGCCACCTTTGTGGAGTGGGATAGCTGTTTCTGTGCACCATTCAGGGGGCACAAAGCCTAATGCAAGGCTATTATTGAACATGGTACGTAGGCGGGGAGCCAGTTCGTTCTGAAGTTCATGTAAAATGCAGCCTGGGATGTTGTCAGGTCCCATGGATGCTGTGATATTCGCTTTAGAGAGTGCAGCTTTTACCTGCATAGTTGTGATTACAGGGACTCTGCATTCTTCCTGTATAGATATGGGCCCTTTAGGGGGTGAGAGGGGGGAAAGGTAGCACTGAACCTATCTGCCAGGATGTTGGCAATATCAGTTGGTTCTGTAATGTACGTGCCTTTGTGCTGTAACTCAGAGCAGATCTGGGTGTTGACATCGAGATATTTGACATAGCTATAGAATGCTTTGTGGTTGTCCTTGGAATTAGTGGCAGTTTTGTTTCTGTAGCTAGCTTTGGAAGATCTTATAAGGGATCTCAGCTTCTTACTGAGGCTGACCAGGGAGCTCCTCCATTCATGGGATTATACTCTCTTTTGCAACAGTGTCTTCCTTCTGTTGTACAGTTTATTTATGGCAGGGGACCACCAGATTGGCTTCCTTATTTTGGAGGATAGCGTCTTGGTTCTGTTTAGGATAGCACGATCCATGCACTCGTGTAAGTGCTTATAGAGTGCATTTGTGTAGGATTCAGCAGTTGTAACTGTATTGTCCATCTGCATGGGTGTCATGAAGTTCACCACTTCTGTCTTAAGAAACATGAAGTTGGCTTTGTAGAAATATTATACTGTGGTTTCCTTAATGGGGGTGGGGGCGGGATGTGGATATCAAGGGTGTTTAGCTTATGGTCGGATCGGACCAACGAGGAGTTGACTTCAGGTATGGAACACTGGTCACTCATGTTGGTAATGCCTAGGTCTAGGATATTGTTGCCCCTGATGGGTGTGTGGATAAGTTGATCCAGGGCATTGGAGTTTATGAATTCCAGAAAGTGTTGAGCTAATGAGTTGGTACACGAGTAGTTTTCCCAGTTAATTGTGGGGTAGGTGATGTCACCCATTAGTAGGGTGTTTGGTTGAACCCTAATAATGTCCAGTACATCAAGAAAAGAGGAGTGGGAATCTTGGGGCATGATGGAGGATTTGTAGCAAGCTACGATTTGGATTGCAGTTTAGCCCAGAGGTAGTTGCACTTGAATAACGTTGGATGCATTGTGCTAAGCAACTAGCCTGGAGGGGTGGATATCCTTAATGAATATGGACAAACCTCCACCTTGGGTGTTCCAGTCCAGGTTTCATGGCTGAAAGTGTGGTATGAGTTATAGCCTGGTAGTGCAGGGGTACTCTCTGGAGCCTTGAACCAGGTCTCCGTCACTGCACAGATATCGATGTTCTCCATTACAAGGAGTGCCTCGAGTGAGTGCATTTTGAGATTTAGACTTCCAGCATTGAGTAACATTACCCTCAGTTTGCGCTTGCCTGTTCCTGTTATTGTGGTGAATATGTTATTTGAACCTTGCCTAAAGAAGGCACTATAGGGGCAGCAAGAGCCTTAGCCAGTATCCAGAATCCCAGGGGTGACAGGTGCAGGCCGTCTGTGGTAAAGCACTGTGGCCTGTCGACCATGTCATCCCAAGCAGACAGATACTGGATCCCCTTAGAATGACACCAGAAGCTTAGCCAATTGTTGAAGTCAATCATTTTGTCCTCGTACTGCAGTATCATTTTGGGTTATGGCAGAATGCTACTCAGGGCTAGGGTCATACTTGCTTGGGCTACAAGATCGGAGAGCTCTTCCATGTCTCTTTTCATGTAGTCCAGGGAGGTACGTCTCAGGTCATTCACACCAACATGGACAATGACAGAGTCATATTTGTACTTGTTGTGGAGTGACCTGAGTGCATGGGTTATGTGGCAGATCCTGGTACCCGACAGGCAGCTGACAGTAACCTTCTCCTTCTCCTTGTTTAGCCTGGTGAGTGGGACTTCAGTGTGCCTGACTATAAAGTCACCTATGAGTAGTGTGTTGGTTACGTTGATTTGCCTTATTGACTGTGGTTGATTGGCACACTGAGTCTGTGGGTTATGTGCCATTGGTGTTGTGTTGGGGATGGAGGCTGATTGCGTTTCCACTTTGGAGGTCTCTGTTGCTTAGACAGATTATTATTGAGAGCCTCTGCAAATGTTTTTGTGTTACTATGTGTGGATTATGGTGGTGTAGATTTAGTGAGACTATGTGATGAGTGTGGTGTGGTGCAAATGTTTACCTTCTCCACATGACTGTCAGGTTCAGTCTTGCTTGGAGAGAGCTTTACCTCCAGTTTGGCTAGATAAGTGCATCTCTCACAGGTTGTAGTGTTGGGTGGTAGGTAGAGAGGGTTGTCTGTGTACATGAGGCAATTTCTACATTGCCTCAAGATGTCCAGATTCATCAGATAGACAGGAGAGAACACTGGGAGCTGACCCTTGGACATGCCTGAATATAGAACTATTTTCTCCTAGATAAGTGAGGAAAGTGACTACCAGATTTGTTTTACTCTAAGCAAGTGAGAAAAGTACGTACAAAAACTGTTTACCTCTAGGTAATGAGGAAGATCGAGTGCTATAGTAATTAGTAGCTTACGTAGTGCTTACAAGTTCTGAACAAGTGCTGAACATGAATAATATGGATATATGAACATGAATAAGCAATCCAGATAGGGTCTTGGATAACATAAACACACTGTTCCCCCCCCCCAACAGGTACACAATCATATATCCATGTACACTACAGGGCCCCTGTAACCACAACTATGCAGGTATAGTTCATGTCAGGCTGTGTACACACTGAATGGTGCACACCAACAGGTATCACAACCCACAAAGGGGGAGACACCACTGATAATGGGAAGTACTGCACTACTACCCTGCTGAGTCTGGTCTGAAAGGCCATGAACCTTGATCAACTTATTTGATGTCAGCAGTACAGATATAGATGACAGTAAGGTTGATTTCACACTGCATATCATAACCTTGCCAGGTCATAGGACATCATCACCCATACTGTGTTCCACCTACACTCAGTATACTAGATATACATTCCTATGTCACAGGAGTGTTTTGCAATGGGACTGCTGGCAGAACCAACACTACAGAAGGTGTCTGAATAATACATGCATATCTCACCAGTGCCAGCTACAGTAAGACAGGATTAACTCATTGTACTCAACCTCATTGTAGTCTATACCACACAGACTAACAGAAGGCATCTGCCTATTGAAGTATGCGAATGACTATGACCTAGGAGCAATAGCTGACTCAGAGTGTTGTGGACAACATACAGAAGGGGCTTTGTGGGTGAGGTGTGTGACATATGGCCACAGTCTGACAGCTACATATTGCATGGTCACCCCTATGTTAATAACCCTGTACCCATGAACTAACACCTAGGCAGTGGTCAACATAATGAACACTGTTTGTAAGGGATGCAACTGGGCAGTTGTCTTTCCTGTGATAGTTGCATCACCACACCTGTCAGGTAGTCGTATGTGGCAACCCTAATCATGACAGGGTGCCATCCATGAATATAGAGATCATTGTCCAGGCATACTCAACACTCAAGTGACCCATATCAGATCACATATTTCCTTTAAGGATTTTTGGCCATCTTCAGATGGCCTACATCAGTCTTCCCAATCCCCATCTCCACTATGTAGCATGATTCCTACCCTGAATAAAGCCATGTCCAACCCAGTGATGTTGGACATGCTACACGTACACATCCTGATCTCAAACACATACTTCATGGACATCCACCTTCCTAGTACTAGGGTCACCACAAGCTGGATAGATCCTTGTCCCATACACTTACATACTCCTGTCATACTATGCATTCTTGTCCAGCAAAGCTGCACATTGCCCGCCACTCAGACATGGTCTGATGACCGCATGGTAAATGTATCATTAACCCTGTGGATCAGATATGTGGCACTGTTCCACCTGGCCTCAGAAACCCACCCATCGGCTAAAGCTAGGTAGCCTTTCATCCTAGATTCATACATGGCCCAGGGCATATAGCCTACTAGTTGACTTTGACTGTACATGCTATAGTTGATATCCATCCCTGCAAATACCATCTGGCTAGACAGTGTCCCATGTGTATCACACGTGCAACACAGGTGATACATGGCAGTATGTTGAACTGTTGTACAGTGCCGTGTAGATGTATATGGCAAAACACATACATGTAAAACCTTCCATGAGCAAGTCTGCAGGGTCACAGGTCATGTCCATTAAGGCAGTGTAAGTCTGTATATGTGACATATACACAGCATCAAGGTCAACTGCATTAATGTGGACACATCCAGCCATGTGCTGATAGGTAAGAATACCAGTACAGGCAAACAGACATGTCCACATCAAGATAGCATCCACATGGAGTATGAGCAATGTAATCAGGTGACAGACACACATATATGGTGATAATATCCAATTACCATTGAGTGTCAAATGTATGTGACACAAACATGTTAGTGGTGTCAGTGTCATGTAGATTTGCAAAGATAATTATTTAATCGTAATAAATGTGATACACATATATGTTCAGCTGTAGCTCTGTACATCTCTGTAAGTTACTGTGACCTGTCTCCATCATTATATCTTCCAGGTATGCCACGTGCAAGGCTACCACCTTATACCCACTTGGAGGATGAGGCCCTCATCCCATACCTACATGACAATCATGATGTCCTATTCAGCCATGTGCCACAGGATGCACAGCAGCGGGATGCCCTGTGGAAGGAACTTCGCAGGAGGGTTAATGATGTGGGTGGCCACAACCGCACATACCAGCAGGTGCACAGACACTGTACAGACCTCATTAGATGGGTGAAACAGCATGCAAATGCAATCATCAGGGAACACAGTGCAACAGGTGGTGGGCCACCAACCCAGCCCCCACTCACACGTACCGAGGAGCTACTGGCCAACCTGGGGACACCTGCAGAACAACATCCACAAGCCTTAGCCAATATTGTGGAGGTGGGTGTCTCTCAACCACCGAGCCTGGAGTTGCCTGGTAAGTCACTACTGCACCAATAACAACTATATTCCATATAGTTACATGTGTCACTGTACAATATGTAATGTAACATCATATACAAGGCATGTATACACACATGCCGCATACTATAGTATACTACTCTGTGTATGCACACATGTGCATACTCCATAGCATAGTCTATTGTACTGGTGTATGTGTTAACATGCACATTGCACCCTGTAGCTATCATACAGGCGTGGATAATGATCATACTGCTGCGTTACTCCTATTTAGGTACCTCTGGTGTTCCGCTGTGACAGCAGCCTGTTGCAGGTGAGACTGTTATTATTTATCAGGCATGTTAATGCACAGATCTATCTGTCATGTGGCCATTTACCACATGTACACATAATGTATGGTCCTGTCACAATATACAGGCCGGACCTGCAATGCATCACAATGGCTACCCATGTGCAATACTTGCGAACTATGTGAAACACCGACATGAAACCTCACAAACTGTCATTGCCAGATGTGTGGACAGCTGTGCATACAATGGTGGATGTGCTGTTCACTGTAGGGACATGTACTACAGATCAGAATTACACATGTGGGGAATGCAAACAGTACTACACAGTGAGCTGGAGTATAGCCAGCCCACAGGATTCACTGGTGTGGATCATGCCCCTGCTATGAATGTCACACAATGTGATGTGCTATCTGACATGTCCATGACATCTAGTGGGCTGGCTGAGGCACTGCCTAACAATCCTGAAAAACATATCCACCATACCAAATATACCACCCTTTGTCTGCATAACCCTGTCGTCAGTGGAGCCTATGACATCTATGGGTGTATGTCATATGGGACAACACAGACATGTGAAATAGATGCCCATCACAATCATTTGGCCAACACATGTACACACATGGCCATGGAGGATGGCCAGAGACATGAAGCAACACACACAGTAGACGTGATGTGCTTGTGTGTACACCCTGTCATACATTGGCTCCACATGGTCCAACTATAGCCTTTGTGTAATGGTTATATTGCAGATGTAGAACACTAGACATCCTACAGGCCTGTGCACATCTTGTGTAGTCGTGACATCAATCCACCACATAAGATGTGTTGAACATCTTGAGTGTGTCACAACATGACAGCACTCACCTGTACAATATCCACATCAGCCCATAGATACAGTACATTCCCCTTGTTGGTGTCGGACATCAATGTCATACTTGCCCCTCGTGTGTGTCTGTGTGTGTGTCTGTGTGTGTGTGTGTGTGTGTGTGTGTGTGTGTGTGTGGTACACAGAAGTCATGTGGGACATGGTGTACCAATAAATTTGCCATGTCTGGCCATAGTTGCCAGGCAGCAGCAATATGGTTGCAGATGTGCAGGGGTGTCATCCGAATACCCTTCAGTGGCCTGTGTCACACATTCCACATCATGGTTTAGTGTGTATACACCTCAGTGACGTGGGTCACATTCCACAGTATATATGTATTGTATCTGAACAAAGTCATGGCTATGAACTGTGTCTGTAACTCACACTGTATAGCAATAGAGATGCCACATGATTCCCTGCAATGGCCATGCACATCAGCTAAATGTGCAGTATAACTGTAGGGCAGACAGAAAACACTGCATTGGGACACCGTTACCCCACTGTATATTTGACAGGACACCATTGTGTTAAACATGTATACATGTCATTGCACACGTCAGCAGATCACATGTCATGCTACATGTATTTGTCAAGGTCATATGCCACACATCAGGTAGGTGTACTGTTAACCTGTGCTGGTCTACATGGTGTAACACAGGGATGTATGCTAACTACTACTATGATTGTGTAATTTGCATGCCTTCTGCTATGACACATGCATGCTGTTGTGTGCAACCCAGGGATGTATGATTAACTACCACTATTATTGTCTGAGCTGCATGCCGTCTGCCATATCACATGCATGTTGCATGCCTTTTGTCATATCACATGCATGTTGGGCGCCATACTGTGTTTCTGTGTGTGTGTGTGTGTGTGTGTGTGTGTGTGTGTGTGTGTCTGTGTGTGTGTCTATTGTATAGAATGTAATGTACAGTTCTTGTCTGCCCCTCACAGGTAATGTAGGTGCGTTCCCCTCCTGCCGTCCATCTGATGTTAGTGTCCCAACAGACTAGCAGTGATGATGAATGTATGATTGAGGCACAGGCAGAGTTGTCAGGGGCTGAATATGTGCCATTGGTTGCCATTCCACCTATATCCCCCTCATCCCCACACACAATTCTCATGCCTACACATACCCCATCACCAGTGGCCATAGAGGAAGGACAGTTGGCGTGTGGTAGCTTGGAACAGGAAAGTGTGGGGGCTATGGAAGGTGTGCCTGCACACCATGGTGTCAGCCAACTGACTGGCAATGCCCCATATAGGCACGTGGCCAGTGCTCCTCATAGGAGGACCTCTGGCCAACATGCCCCTGCAAGACAGAGCACAGCAGTTGGTGTCACCAGATGCATGTTTCAGGCTGTAATGGAGGCACAGGCACATGCTGAATGGCACAACAGAGAAGATCAGAGGCTTCAGAGGGCTGCTGTCCATTCTTTAAACAACAACATTCAGGCAATGGTAAATGCTCAACAGCAGATTACTGAAGCTTTGGATAGACGATTGGGTGACATGGTTGGATTCCTTGACCGTGGCATGACAATCCGCGAGCATGAGCTGTCTGTGTTGGAACATCTGGTAGGAGTGAGGCATCAGGCACGTGGACATACATCTGCTACATCACCTGTTTCAGGTCTAACTGAATGAGCTACCTCACATGACCGCTTCCATAGTGGCAGTAGCAGCAGCAGTGCAGCTGGTGCTGTGCTGTCCACACCACGACACAGCAGGCCATGTGCACTTGGCCCTGGATGGTCCCAACAGGGACACAGTTCCAGTGGACATGTGTCATCAGACAGTACCCAATCTGCACCTCTCCTTGGTAGTGCCTGTGCAAGCCCTGGCAGGCACAGGTCACATGGCCGTGGCCGGACACCGTGAACTGTAAAGCCTGGCCTGTACAGTCTGCAGCTGTGAATAATACCCCTGTGTAGGCCAAACACATGCCAGAACTGTGTGCATACATACACGCACACACCGGAAACATATGTAGGGCACCGCAACACACACACATGCATAACATCCACACACGCCCAATTAGATCAAAGGCCCTAACCCACACACATTATGTCATCCAATGGTGCAGCCTAGGCCTCTGGCAAACATAATCACCCTGTGCATATGATGATGCCTGTGCAGCATCCCTGTCATCCACACCATCAGTGCAGGGACATGCTCATATGGTCTGATGAACAGGGTGAACAGACTAGGAAGATAAGTGTAGATTACAATTGTTGTGTATTGTTGACAGGCAGCAGACATACCATGTAGTACAGGTGTACAATGCATTTCGTAATGTTAACAGTATGTGTCTTGTGTAACAACAGTAACTGCATGTTGGTCATGATGTTCTGCTTTCCTCCTTCAGGTCTAATTGCATGTACCAGTGGATGTCAGTGTTTGCAGTTAGTGTCCCATATATAAATGTGGACTACTCACAGGTATGTATGAAAATACCAGCATGCACCTTGTAGCTTCCACATCACAGTTAGAATGTCCCACGTTCCAAACACATCTACTGATCCAAGAGCATGATAGCTGTGTATTAAGCTACTGTGGCTACAGACGTGACATCCATACTGGGTGACATCACAGATACAGTTACATGGAGTGGTGAGGTAAGAGAGCGGTCTAGCTGATGACAAGGGTAGAGGCCAGTGGGAAGTGTGATGCCTCATTGTGAAGTAGCAATACACATTCCCATGACAGGATGCGAACACACAACTGCACCCACACACTCAGGTATTGACACACATGTATTCAGTGACACAGTAACACACCCACACACTCACGGATTCACCAACACAGTAACACACACTCACACACACAGTTGCTAGTTGAGGTGAGGACCCCTGCCTATGTGAAAATCATCATTACAGTACTGTGCACCTATATGACATGCCACAGAGAATATACATGTTCAGGTAGTCAGTATGGCCTAAGATCGGGGACATCAGCACAGATAGTAGATTGCATCACCCTGATGGGGGGATGGGGTCTTATCAGTTCACTATGGTAACATACATTCTCATTCCAGGGACCTGACAGCCATACATACACACACACACACACACACACACACACACACACACACACACACACACACACACACACACACACACACACACACATACACACACTGTGGCATTCACTATTGAATACACCTATGTCTCTCACATACAGATACCTCACATGTGTGAGATACACACCCCTGCCTATGTCCTGCTTTCTACAGTGCCGTCTGTACAGATGTCTACAACAGTGTACAGGAGAGTGAGTAACAATTGAGATGTATTCCCCACCATACATGACATATATGGACACACACGCAACCACACATGCCAGTACTGTGAATTAAACACCTGTCTATCTCATGATATATATGACTGACTTACAGCAGTATTGCGCATGTTACAAAGTGTACTGACACTTTCTTTGGCAACTGTGCTGATATATGCACATGGGAGGTCTTAAATGTTACAGGAGTCAAGTGATTTACCTTTGGTGTCACCCTGACCGCTGTCTATGTTGTTGCCCTTCAATTAACAAAACCATTGCTTACCAGTTACACAGGTTATTGTAGGACCGCTTGTAACATACCTGTGAGCTGTCCTCAGCAAAAATCCATCTGCAAAGATGCCCCACCACTTAGTTATGTCCACACGTCTGTCCATACCTGAGGTACATCTTTCCATACTTTCAGCATATCACCATATACAGTTGGCAATGTTGAGGCTGCATTGCAACTGCATGATGTACTAAGACACACATCACCTGCATGCATCAGCAACTGCACACGCATGGTATCTGAATGCACACCACTACATGTACATGTGTGTAGGTCCTACAATCCTGTCATTTGGGCATGTTTGTAGGCATTGCAATTGGTGGACATGTGTAATGACATACATGACACATGGACTGTTGTATGATATGATAGGTGTAATGGGTGACCAGTACAGAGGGAATGTTACCTCTGTCAACATTGATATCATACCTTATGTACTGTTAGCATTTGGCAGCCATGGACCTACATTCCATGTGCATGTGTGTAATGGCTGTAGCCACCTGTCTGCACAAAGGACAACAACAGCTATGCTATTTACATATATGTTGTATGTGTGTGGCATGTACATATCCAGGGCAGGTACATGTATGTCATATCCAAACATGAGGGTGTTTACTGGTGTACAGCAACAGTCATCTGTTAATTCTGTAAATAACTGAGGGCCCCTGGTATGTGTACAGCTGACCTGGTTACAGACAGTGGTATCATTGCATTGCATAACACATGATGCAACTGTGTCAGTACATGGGTACTCTGCACAGTTGATGTAGAGTTTGGTACAGTCCACTGGTCAAGGGTCACAAGGGTGGTGTACTATTATATGTCCTACCACATGTATGGATGTGTGCTGATGGTCCGAGGGCATGGTGGTGTCTGAGGGTTACATCCTAGAATGCAGCTTTTGACACTGTGTCCTGCACCTAACTCATCTGTAATGCCTTTTGTGGGAGTACTGGTCAGTACATGTGAGTGGCCTTTATGTATGTGGGGACACCACCACCTGGAGTGGTCCATACCTGTGTTATGGCTCACATGTCTGGTTCTGAGGTATATGGTGGTAGTGCTATTGTGCACTACAGAGCTTTCAGCCAGGTGTTCCTCACTGCACAGATGTCAGTACTCCCCATTGTTGGATCTACAGTGAGCAGCTGTGATTACAGACACTACACATCTAGCACTGGTCAGCATAAGCATACAATGCAGTTGTCCTCTAGGTGTCAGGGCATTATCCTGTGTTTAGGGCATTTGCCTTGGAATGACACTATATGGGGGAATGCAATTTAGGTATTATCCCCACTCCCTTGAATCATGGATGCATGTGATATGTGACAAAGGCCTGTCTACTTTCAGTCATGTCATCCCAGAATGACAAACACTGGACAACCTCATAATTACAGCAGGACATTGGCTGATTGTGTTGGTCAAGCAGTTGCCACACCTAGCAAGACATCACTGCGAGTGGTAGTATTGTGCTTGGTATAGAATGGTACATCTAAGGTGACGGACAGCAGCAGATGTTGTGTATAAGACTGGTGTCAGATATATGTAGTGCAGCGTTCCTGCTAACAATGACAACTACTAACACCAGAGTCCATTACAATGTGTTCTTTACATCTAACTGTAATAATATGGCCACTGTGGCCTTCCGTGTTTAGAATCAGTGTGCATCCCAGACAGCCCTGTGCTACTAAGTGTATGAGCATGCCAAGTATAACTTTGTGTAGATGCACACATAGTGCATTCCGAACAGCCCTGTGCTACTAAGTGTGTGAGCATACCCAGTGACACCTTGTGTCGGTTATGTGCCTCTATGTGTATGGGCATGGTCATTGTAACCCTGTATAGTGATAATATTCATCCATTCCACAGATGGGCATACTCCAGGTCAGGATGGATTCCTAATTTAAACACACAGGTTCCCAGGTATGTACATCTTAACTGCCAGCATCCCTGTTGATGTCCGCATTCCTAGAAGGTCATAATGACAGCCTTGAAATGTGTAGTCTGTGTGGCGTGACTCGTAACTATGTAGTATTGTAATAGTGATCTGTAGATATGCAGGTGTTCTGTTCCCACCACTGGTGTGTGTGTGTGTTTGTCTCCATCTACCTGAGGACTGAATAATGCTTTTAGACTGCTCACACTCCATACCATTCTTATACCCACCAAAGCTGATGATGTCACCCACCTAGAAATACACCTCTGGGAGTGCTGTGACCCAGTAATCTCGGTAGCATGTTCTGTAATTGCGTAATGCTGTAGTGTGATAAAGTAGTAAGGTCGATGTTCTAATCCCAGACTTGCCAAGTGTGTGTGTGTGTGTGTGTGTGTGTGTGTGTGTGTGTGTGTGTGTGTGTGTGTGTGTGTCTGCCTGAGGACTGAATAATGCTTTTAGACTGCTCACATTCCATACCATTCCTATACCCACCTTTGGCAAGGCTGATGATATCACCCACCTAGAAATACACCTCTGGGAGTGCTGTAACCCAGTAACCTCGGTAGCGCATTCTGTAACTGTGTAATGCTGTAGTGTGATAAAGTAGTTAGGTCGGTGTTCTAATCCCAGACTTGCCAACTGTGTGTGTGTGTGTGACTGCCTGTGTGAGACAAGTACAGTGCTTTGTAGAGTATACACTCTCTGTACAAATCACATGACCACCTTTGTCAATCTTGCTGTTGTCACCCACCTAGGTATACACCTGTAGGTGTGCTGTAACTCAGTATTCACCATAGCGCATGCCCTAAAAGCGTATTGCTGCAGTATGATATGGTAGGTAGGGGTTTGTATACAGGACATGGCAAGTGTGTGCGTGTGTCAGAGCCTGTGTAGAGGTGGCTGTGAGTGTCTAACCACTGGACATGTTGGGGAGTGGATTTTGTAGTTTTCCTATATGGTGTCCATCTTATGACACATTGGCCACCTCACAAGGAGCACAGCTGTCAGTCAGCCATGTGACTGTGTTGGCAAGCCATACCCCTACATCTGGCAAAAGGCCTGGTGAACAAAGTATGGAACCCTACTAGTACCCAGTATATGTCCTGCACCCATGTGCCATGCACAAACACACTTGCCTAGGATATCCCACTATGTTGCTAGTACCATGCGCATTGATGACAGATAGTAGACATGGTGTGAATGCAGTGGGCTGCAGAGGACATGGTGCCCTGTACAGTGGTACAATAGGCACATATTTGCAGACATTGTGCCTTCTCTATTTCCCCCACTGGATGCCTGCAACATATGTGGTGCCATCAAATGTGATCCACAGAGACCATGCAATGCTGTACACATGTGCCCTGTATGAACCAATGCCACTGACACCAGGGAATACCTGTATCATACTATCAATGCAGGTGCAGGGTCGACCTGCTCACTATAAGCAGGTTTCGCCACACCAGGTCAGTACTGGCATATCGGGGGATAACAGTCTGTGTACACAACATGTGTCTGCCAAACCAGGTACACCTGTACATGTCACTGTGCAGTATTGTGGGACATGCACATCCCAGGCAATGTCCATGTGAAGGACTATCAATCACAGACATGACATGCATTGCAAAGCTATGGCCATACACATTGGTAACCAGGATGTCAGGGCAGATCATCAGTACCCGTCTGTGTGGGACATTGCAGACACTACACCCCTGTACCGCACCGCACACCATTGTCGGGTGATGCGATTCCAAGGATTACCCCTCAGCCAGCCTTTTACAGCCATCTTGCACAGCCAACCACTACACACCTATGAAGCAATGCATATATGCATGTCAGTACTGGCACCTTGTGTCTGCGTGTGGGTTATTATGCTTCCAACCACAGTCACTCCCAGTGTAACCCTTGTTGGCATACCAACAGATGTCAAACACTTTCACATGCCCTAGCCCATAGAACCTCCAGATATCCCCTGTGGTGCATGTAGTCCTGTGCATTACTACAGTGTGGCAAACTAAGTAGTTAGGTTGTGTATTTGTGGCCCTGGCAAAGAGTGTCAATGCAAGTCCATTAGAAAGTGTGGTTGTGGTGACAATGGCATCCGTTCACGTGGAGAGCCATGTGTGCCACACCTAATGTATGTCTACTATATCTCTGGTGCAGATGTCTCTCACCTACACACACATATATGTTCTTACAGCACAGCAGCATGTCGGCTTTGTGGCACATGTAGTAACGTCATGCACATGTAATAGTAATGACTAGTCAGTCAGGGGTTTGATCCCTGTACTGTTAGATGTGTGGCAGGTGATGCTTAGGGTTAAGTCTCCAAGCCCTTCTCTGGTGTACTTTGCCTGTCCCACCCACACACTCTCTTGTGGATGTGGAGGTGTACACCTGCTCAGCAGCAGCATGTATATTGTAAGTGATGGACATGATCAGGTGATGACCACTGCACCTATTGCAGCTCTCTTCTAGTTGATTGCATGTGGAACAGCTGTGATGGTGTTCCCATAGCCATTCGCATGATAAACATAGTACACTATCTAGGAAAAACATGTTGGTATTTGGCCGTGACAGTCACTGTGAGTGGTACCTGAATGTGGTGTTCTGAAACAGCATCACAGATGATATCTGGCTGTACCTCAAACATCATACACAGTGGGAAATAGCCTAAAGACAGGAGGGTGATGTGCCACACATGACTAGAGCATGTAAGTGTAGCTATTCTGCATTGAGACTACTACCTGTTTAACATGTTGTGTGTGGTAATGGCTATTCTGCATGTTTTAATACAGACATGACAGTACTCTGTTCGTGAGGGACCCCCATCTGTAGGACCATCTGTGAACTGGTCACTGTGTGGAACCATTTGTTTCCTGTGTTACACACTGAACACACATCTGTGCACAGCAGGAGCATAATGTGAGGATTGCAGACAGTACATGATGATAGTGATGTGTTACTGCCATCGCATCCCTGACTGGACATATGTCACATGAAACAGTGGTATGACAGATACTGTCTGGTGTTCCCAGTGACAAGCCAATAATGGGCAACTGTTTATAGCTGCGGTCACACGTCTACTACACATTGTACAGATGGCATGCAGTATATATGCATGTGTTGTGCTCCCTCTGCAAATGTATACCATCTGTTGTGTTGCGTTGCTGGCGATATCTCTGCATACTGTTGTAGGTAATCCTGTATGTTGTTGTCTATCACTAAGCCATATGTGGGTTTAAACTGCAACACCATAGGCTGAATGGGTTGGGATGTCCCAGAAGACACTCCTGTCCCACTTCAGCTGACCATGGCACCGGGCACCAGCACATCTGGGGCCCAGCCTTGGACATCAACCTCTGTTGGCTCTGCACCACCTTCGGGTGGTACTACCAGTGAGGATGGGGCATGTCCCCCCGGGAGCAGGACCAGACAGGTACATGTCTGCTGTCATGTGGTCCTGGATGTGTTGCGTTGGTGGCTCACTAAGGGGTTCTGAAGCCAGATACGCAAGCTCAAGGGTGGAGTGTCACATTTACAGGGTGATGCTGCCCCTCCTGGACAGCCCCCAGCACTGCCTCCTTTGCAGCTGTTTAGGTGCAGTGGTGGCTGCCCATGTCTGGGGACCTCCGTCCCACTGTTCCCATGGGCTTGTGAATGCCAAACACCCATCCCCATCTGAGGTGTAACCCCCCACATGTGTCATATACCAACCCTGTATGCTGTCTTGTCTGTGATCCTACCCTACATATCCTCCACAGCCATACCTACTCTCCTTCCCCCATAGCCGACCATCACCCTACGGAAACATAAGGCCAATCGGCTACTAGGACAACATTTGCCCTATACATAGCTGTCCATTTCACACACGTGCCCACTGGACACATGTAACCCTTGTAATATGCATCACAACATACTCCTGTTATCCTCACCCCTGTCCCTCAGGCACACGATCCTGGTATGCACATCACTCCTAAATGGTCCAGGTACACGTGATGAGGATGACCCCATTGTACACACAACACTACCGGTCCCTCTATGGTTACCCCATTTACCTTTATCATGATGATAACGTTGCACTCAGCACTTTGCAAGAGTACTGTTCACACATAATGATTGGACAGGTACTGTTGTGTTAATGTAAATTACATGCACAGACTGATGAATACGGCCACTGTACAACTGTTTGCGTGTATGAATGACACATGTCTGACTGAGGGAGTCTTGCGATTAGATAGAACAACACCACTACATAATACAGGTGTCGCTGGTGCTTTCTGTTTCATTCATTTGTAATGCTTTGTTGCCACATGGTATGTTCCTGATATATCTCTATATATGTATGTACCTATATACTGGACATAAACACTCACATATACATCTACATGATGGATACATTCCTATACTGTTGAATGACTGCGCTGTATGCTATGTTTGTGGTACTGTCTGTTGTCTGTATATCTGCCGTGGCATATTGGTAAATCACATTAGCTGTGTGTGCAGGGTCCTGGTTCTGAGCCTTGCAGAGGACACTTATTTAGTTGCAGGGCAGAACAAGACCATTGGATACGGAGGGAGTAAGGCACATTAAAGCAGTTGTGAGCAGGTGTGCGTGGGTTTGCGCGGTGTTAAGCAATGCTAAACTCTGAATACAGCTTCTTACAATTGGTTAGCCTCTACATTGCTTTACCATTGCAATACTCGCATACTGGTAGCCAAACAGGCTTACACCCGCTCGCTCCCACAATTGCAAATGCACCAACATTGGTGCTTGCATCTGACACTCACACCTCTGGGTGGGAGCGAGGACCACAATATTACCTTGTGATGCCAATTACATCAGATTACATGCCTACAGTATCGGGAATGGCTGCCCATTAGGCGACGGCATGCCGTTCGACTGTATGGAATCAGTAGCCTGTCCAGTGATTTAATCATATTATTTGTGTGTTCCTCTTACAATCGGATCCCATCTGGCTGATACATGGGAACCGAGACTCTTCAATACAGACAAGTAATTGGGTTTTGGGACCCACATCCATTGGCCGAGTCATGCTACTGCATACCTATTATATGGTTGCCACCATTTCATTTGCCAAAGGTGGGAGGGACCTTTATGTAGAGACGTCAGATTTTGCAGGGCAAAACATACCCACAGCCAGTACAAAGGAAAGTACTTCACTGTTTTGCCTAAATAAAAGCTTATTCTTGTAGCATTATAGTTGCTTATACTGTTTCTTATAACATTTAGGTGTTTCAGATACAAAATAATTGTTTTATGCAGCTACTACAGACAATATAGGAAATCTTTGTCCTAAAATCTCAGGACATTTGCCATAATTTCAATTATTTTGCAGGACACAACTGCCCAAAGGGGAGTGTCCCTCGCAAAGGAGGACAGGTGGTAACCCCAACCTATTATTCTATCATCTTTCTAAGGTAGTCGGCGGAATATGTGCTTTCTGTCACTATCAGACCTCTCTTACAAATGGGGAAGAATGAACACTGAATCAGGGACACTGCATAACAACATCAGGGACATATTTAGAAGTTTGATGCTATTAACCTGACACATTGACAGACCCAGAGCATATGTATTCATACACATTGTCTGAGGTACATGCTGTTTATGACTCTTACATGTTGTCGTTATTCATTATGTGTATTCCACCACCTTTCCTCCTAATATCACTAGTTCTAGGATGGTTTAGGTGGGATAGAGTAAGATTCTGAGTTGTAATCATGGATGTCCCTGGTAATCGGAGACAGTTCAATGGTATGGTCCCTATGTGT
Organism: Protopterus annectens; assembly: GCF_019279795.1. Lineage (NCBI taxonomy): Eukaryota > Metazoa > Chordata > Ceratodontiformes > Protopteridae > Protopterus > Protopterus annectens. The sequence goes on along the minus strand of NC_056737.1, from coordinate 463,138,396 downwards.
TCCCTCAATGGTTTATGGACTATCCAGTGGATGTGTTCTTAGGGTTTAGGAGGTATGGGCGTCTGCTATGCCCACATCGGAATATTACTTACATCCACGGGGTGGTCCTAATACGGCTCTGCCAGCCAACACCTGCATGCCTAGACCCATAATCGCATACCCATAGTTCCCATACCTGCCACTCCTCTACAGCACACATCCTTACTGTGGGCGCAGGTGGGGTATAAACGCACCATTTAACACTGCCCACTCTCCCCATGTTGGGACACATGTCGTACGTTGTGTCGACCCATGTGTTATCAGGCTTGCACAACCCACTGGTCTGTGTACATCTACAGCCTGGTCAGATAAATCATTACATGGCCTGTCTCCAACCACTAATTTTGGTGTCTCACAAGGGACATCAATGTCCATGTTTCAAGTGTAGACCTTGCAGATCTCTCCCACTGGTAGTTTCCTGCTGGTGGTCTGGGAAGCAGTGGTGTATTTACCTTTATTGGGTGTCTGTATGTCTCACTGTCCTAGCTGGGGGGGAGGTATACGTTTGTTTATTGGACTTCCCACCAACATATGCCCGGCCTGTGAACATATGTTACCTGTAACTGCTGTATCATATCCTAGGTATATGCATGTGTATATTTACTGTAACATATATATATATATATATATATATATATATATATATATTTACATTAATATATACAGATATATCTGCATATGTATGCATACATGTATATTCATATCTTGTTTATACATACATACATATATATATATATATACATATATTTATATATATTTGTAAAACACATATATATATATATATATATATATATATATATATATATATATATATATATATATATAAAATCTAATGACATATGGGTCTATGGTTGTCTGCATATGTATAGATTCATATGGGGTATGTATCTGTATTCTTTCTCTGTATGTATATATTCGTATTATGGTGAGGGAGACACATATCTCTATCTTGCTATGGGTACATATACACACACATAGCTCTACATATATATGTCTACATCTGGTTATTCCATTCCTTGCCATATAGATTATACTTTGCTTTAGTGGGTCTCGCAGTGGGTGTGGCTGCTCGTTGGGCGATGTCTCTGCCCAATGAACACATTCGCTTGCATCCCTAGGGCAGTCCATATTGGCTAACATCAGCCAACACCTGCACACCTAGACCAATAAGTAGCTACCCATAGTTCCCCCACCCTCGCCTCCTCGACAGCACCCATCCTTACTCTGGGACCTGGTCAGTTCTGGATACACCACTACAGTCTGCCCACTCTCCACTTCACAGGACCCATTTCATACAACTGTCTTGGCCCATGGGTAATCAGGGTTACCCACCTTAGTATTCCAAGTCTGTATACACCGTGGACAAAATGGATGATCTATCACATTCGTATGGTTTGGCCAATTTTTGTGGTGTCCCGCAAGGGACGCTCCAGTATGTGTTCCATGATTAGAATCCCTGGGTGCACTGTGTTCTCCCCCCCGGTTTTTTCCTGCCTGTGGTCTGGGGAGCAATGGACACTTTACATTGATTGCATGTATAGTTCCCGTGTCTGGCTGTGGTGGGGGGGGGGGGTGGAAGGGCATGCTGCTTGTGTCATGTGTCTTGCCTGGGCTCCTCACTTCCATTGCCATAGCCTGTGAACATATGTCATTCCTGTGTGCTTTTTCCTATCATAGCTGTATATCTCTATATATCTACGCACACACACACACACACACACACACACACACACACACACACACACACACACACACACACACACACACACACACATATATATATATATATATATATATATATATATATATATATATATATATATATATATATATATATATTTGATCTAACTTTCATTTGCCTGACACTCATTTGCCCGAGACCAAATGACTGAAATTTCATTTGCCTCACACTTCATTTGCCTGACAAGTATTATTAGCAAGAAAATGGAATATGCCCCCTTCCCCACTGCAGTGTGACCCTGGAGTTAGAATATATAGTTAGGGGGGTGTGGGGGGCACAGCCCCCCACAACGGGGGGTGTGTGGGGTAAAGCCCCCCACTAACTTTTCTGTTACAAAGCAATATTACATCAAAAGTTAACAATATCATATGAAATGAAGTTGGGGGCTTCGCCCCACACCCCTAACTATATATTCTAACTCCAGGGTCGCACTGCAGTGGGGAAGGGGGCATATTCCATTTTCTTGCTAATAATACTTGTCAGTCAAATGAAGTGTCAGGCAAATGAAATTTCAGTCAAATGGGGTCAGGAAAATGAGTGTCAGGCAAATGAAAGTTAGGTCAAAAGAAGTAGACCCATATATATATATATATATATATATATATATATATATATATATATATATATATATGTGTGTGTGTATGAATATATATATATATATGTGTGTGTATATATATATATATATATATATATCTATATATATATATATATATATATATATATATATGTATATGTATGTCTGCAACCTTATATATATATATATGTGTGTGTGTGTGCGTGTGTCTGTAAACCAATACATTCACCGCGCATATGCACTTACACATGCATAGTGGTGTTTATATATGCTTCACCTGCATACTAGTGCCTTATTCTTTATGGCACGGACACTTCACTCCAGTTATCTTGTAATCGGTATTTAGAACGTTATACAGCAGACAGATGTCACAATATGTTCATGTACGGATTACCGATGGTAATTGGAATGTGATACAGTGTGATTCGGTCTGAGAATGTCTGTTCTTTAGGGGGTTGCTCTAACGAATGCACTATTGCTGTACCACTCCATATGCATATATACCCATATACCCATGGCTCCTGGTTCCCCAAACACACCCCAACACCTCCCTAACGCTGCTGTCATCCATTCTCCTGTCGGATTTGCGGTGTATCAACACCACTGCACACTGGCCACACCCTACTCCTATAGAGCCATCCCATCGGTTTACTCACTCCACGTATCCTTCGACCTCCCATACATTTAGTCCACGAACATTGGTGACGTGAGCGACCAAAGGAATACTATTTGCTATTATTGGGCTGACCCACATGGGACACGCAAGTGTTTATGGCAGGATTAGACACTATACTTTATTACATCTTTACTCCCGTTAACATGGCACTACAATTCATTAATATGTATGACTATGCGGTATCGCACACGTTACACATGGGAGCCTAGTTATGTATGTGTTCAGCATATTTCTTTTACAATTAGACCAGTTAAGTACTTGTCGTTGCCATACTGGGCAGATCACAGGAAGGATTCCATGTGTGGGGAAGCCCTCACATTGGATTATCGTCAGCATAGCACTGACTTTGGACTCTGTACATGCCTCTGCATTTTAGCAGTTTCATCCCGTCCCTCTTCTGCACAGCCTATTATTCCATCTACTGTCGATGTTTGTATATGCACATTCCTATTATTTATGTCTACAAATGGAATGCATGTGTTACAGAGAATGTACTTCTACATATTGTTGTCTGCATGTGTGTATGCATATATACCTATTACGAACTCACTGACCTCCACGGGGCGGTCCAATTAGAACCGGGCCATCCAACCCTGACATGCCTGGATCCATAATTTCATACCCATAGTTCCACCACCCCACCCGTGTTGAGCTTAAACACGTAACTTCCATTATCCACTTGTTATTGCAGCCATGACACACCTCTACACATTGCCCTCTCCAGAGCATTAGGGGCCTTACACATATGTTGTTCCACCTCGTGTATTCACAGGCTCTCCCACCATGTAATCTTTGAGCATACCTGCCCTTCCTGGGGTTATGGATTACGGCCATTTGCACTTTACAATTTTTGGTAGTCCCAGCATGGACTACTTTCTGTCTATGTGTAAAGTAGACTTAGCAATTCAATGATGTTACTCCCACTGGTAAAACCCTGCCTGTGGTGTGAGTAGCAGTGCTCTGCTCACTCCTGGGAAGCTTTTTATGACATACGCTGACAGCACAATATAATACCATAGTTGCTCTTGATTCCCATCACATCCCTTGTGTATGCTTTATTGTTACGACGTTCATTCTTTATATATATATATATATATATATATATATATATATATATATATATATATATATGTGTGTGTGTGTGTGTGTGTGTGTGTGTGTATATATATATTTATATATTACATCTGTACATATGTATATACATTTCCTATGCTGGGCACTGCTTACACCCGCGCAAGCGCACTCATATATGCTCATTGTGTGTTAATGTTACTGCCACTTATTTGTGCTTACTTGTGCCTTATTCATTATGACAGTACCACTTTGATTGAAGGGATCTGGTTAATAGTCCCATGCGATACTCACGTTCACTTTTACATGTTTTAATGTCAGCTTTACAGCACAATGATATACATTCCACAAGGAAAATGATATGTGCTTTAGTCGAACTTGAACCGTGAATGCCTGCTTGTTAGGCGGATGCTCTAACCACTACACTATTGGTGTTCTGCTTCATTTATATGTATACCCATGGTTCATAGTTACCCAAACACACGCCTCAACACTTCACTAACAAAGCAAACATCCATTTTCCTGTTGGGAAAAACGCACTACTACACATGCGCCATTCCCTACTGCTCTGGACTCATGCTGCATGTTGACTCACTCAAAGTATATTCAGACCTCCAAAGCCTATAGTCCTGGCACATACGTGTGTTTGATTGTCAGGGTGTTCATGTGGTCATCAGGGTTTAAGCTTGTCCGACTGGGGACCGGGACTGCCCTGTACCCCTTTGAAAGTCAGATTTAGCACGTGGACAAGGTTACTCCCACTGTTAGCATACTACCTGTGGTTAGAGACGCAGGGATTTTGGCCACCTCTGGCCAGCTTGATATGTCAGCAATAGATAATACGGGTGTTCTGTTGCTCACATTCGGTATGAATGCTTTCTTGTCCTCATGTTCGTCTGTATATATATATATATATATATATATATATATATATATATATATATATATATATATATGTGTGTGTGTGTGTGTGTGTGTGTGTATATATATATATATATATATATGTGTGTGTATATATATATATATATATATATATATATATATATATATATATATATATATATATATATATATATATATATATATATATATAGGGTTGCCACCTTTTCAAATGCCCAAAGTGGGACATTTTTGGTACAAACATCAGATTTTGCAGGCCGAAACATACCCACAGCCAGTACAAAGGACAGAACCTCACTTTTTTGCCTAAATAACAGCTTATTCCTGTAGCATTTTAGTTGCTTATTCTGTTTCTTATAACATTTAGATGTTTCAGATACAGAATAACTGTTTTATGCAACTGTTACATAAATATAGGAAATAATTTTGTCATTAAATCACAGGACATTTGCCATTTTTACAATATTTTTTCAGGACACAACTGCCCAAAGATTTAATTACTTTGATCATACTGTTGAATGACTGTGCTGTCTGCTATGTTTGTGATAACATCAAAGTTAGGTATAACTGCCGTGGCTTAGTGGTAAATCACATTGATTGTGATGTGTAGGGTCCTGGCTTCGGGCCTGGCCAATGCGGTTTATTGTGTTGCTGGGCAGAACAAGGGCCGTTGGACAAAGGGTGAGTACAACACTTTTCAGCTGCGGTTTTCCGTTTAACCACCGATTCACGTCACGCAAAAACCTTCTGCATTTTTACTGTGATACGTCACCCCAGTTCACATTTCAATGGTATTATATCGTTATACAACATAAAATTAGCAAGATATGCTTGTATACGGATTGCACATCATAAATGGTGTGTGCTGCAGTCGAACTGGCAACGTCTGCTCGATAGTCAGATGTTCTATCCACTACACTATTGGTGTTCTGCTTCATTTATATGTATACCCATGGTTCATAGTTACCCAAACACACACCTCAACACTTCACCAACACATCAGGCATCCATTTTTCTGTTGGGAAAACCACACTACTATACATGCGCCATTCCCTACTGCTCTAGACATGTCCCGTATGTTGGCTCACTCCAAGTATATTCAGACGTCCCAAGCTTATAGTCCTGGGACATACATTCATATAATCAGTGTTTCGGTTTTCTGCTCATCCGACTGGAAACTGGGATTGCCCTGTACCTGTTTGAAAGTCAGACTTAGCACATGGACATAGTTAGTTCCACTTTTAGCATCCTACCTGTGGTTGGAGATGCAGGAGGTTTGCTCACCTCTGGGCAACTTGATATGACAGCACTAAATATTACGAGAGGTTCCGCTGCTGTTTCCCTTCACATTCATTATGACTGCTTTATTGTGACCATGTTCATTCTTCATGGATATATATATATATATATATATATATATATATATATATATATATATATATATATATATATATATATATATATCTGTCTGTACATACACATGCATATACACCTACATGCTTATTTACATTTCCCATACTGTTGAATGACAGCCACTTACCGTCGTGCATACCCGCTTACGTCTGCTTTAAAGCTCCTTAATCACCCTATATCAGACTGCCATTATTGTGGCCATCACATAAAATTAATCCTTGCATGGCTTGGACCCAGGAACAGGAACACCATAGTCACAGGTTTTACCACTAAACCATCCGTGATACATTCTGTATGGATGGTAATTAGGATATATGACTTTACTGCAGCCATTCCACAGTATTGGCAACAAATGTGACAGTCAGGTGGTGTACATATGTATAGTACATGTTACTATTCATATGTTTCTGAGAGGCATATGTATACATTTGCAAGTATACATATTTATGAAATGGACACATACTTGACAACTACTTATATGCATGTATGTGTGATGTGTGGCTATGCGAATATAAGTATATACATTTATAGATATATGACTACATATCTGGAGTTATACATGGTCATGTATATGAACAATCGCATACGGGAGGTACCTGTACCGTTTGTATACAGGGGTTGTGTGCATCATTACAACGAGGAACCTGGACGGGGTATACAATTTGTGGACATGTACTATTTGAGAGATGGCTATGGGGAAACTTCATGGGAACATGTGAATGGCATCAATTCCCGATAATGCACGTGGGGAGACATGCATCATGGTCAGGTGTTTAATCCCGGGTTGTAGGATCTGCAGGACTGGCTGGAGGCTGAGCAGGGTTGTGGACAACTACTGCTCATACAACTTGTGTCCAGATGTCTACGGGACTGGACATTGTGTTGTGCCACCAAGTCTAATCTTTAGAACAGATACTTATCCCATGAGGGATAGCCAAAAATTTTGGGGACCAATGACTTCCATTCTTTTGGCTTTACAAAAATGAGGGAGAGTTATACATGCAAGGGATACATAGTTTGCAATCCTGATACTGCCTAGGGTGAGACTGCCTACTAGATATGAGTAGGGGTCACTATGTGCAGGTATGGCTGCGCCAAGCTAGCATGCCCGAGTATGGGTGGTTTTGGTGGACGTTCAGGTAGGGAGGGGGTGGTGTGCTATGGAGGGGATGATGGGTATTCAATTATGTATCCAGGTGTGTTGGGGTTGGATGGCTCAGTTCAGGCCAGACCATTATGTGGGTGTGAGCCGATAACGTTTCTGTACATGTGTATCGCACATTTTAATGTTCATATGTTTGTGGGATTGTGTTCTGTAGTATGGCTTGTCACGTTGTATTGCAGATGTAAATGTTTGTTCTTTGGTTTACTTTCTGATTCACCCACTGCTCCCTTGTACACCTCCAGTTCACCTGTTGTGCATCCGACCCACTCTACCCTTGGCGAATTATTACATTACCCGTCACCACCCAACCCCATATTCCACACACACTATCCGTCCCTTCTCTGGTTGATGGCCCATGGCACAGACAACAGAACACATAGCGTACACTACATATCTCTGGTACCAATATGGTTGTGAGGACGACCATAGCATTTTTGATCTTCCACATGCTGTACTTCACTCACATAGGAACACGCAAATACTTATCTTTCATGACATGCTAGGTAGACCCGGGTAATACCCGTTCATCTTTGGGCTGGCCAGACAAGGACGACGTGGACTGCAAATGGGCAGATATTGAGCGAATGCTCTGACCATTGGTAGGGTTGCCACCTTTTCAAATGACCAAAGTGGGACATTTTCGGGACACACATACCCACGGTCAGTACAAAGGATAGTACTTTAGTTTTATGCCTAAATGAAAGCTTATTGTTGTAGCAGTTTAGTTGCTTATTCTGTTTCTTGTAAAATTTAGGTATTTTACATACAGAAATAACTATTTTATGGAACTATTACATAAAATATGGGACATAATTATGTCCTACAATCGCAGGACATTTAACATTTTTAATATTTTTGGTAAGGACACAACTGCCCAGAGAAGGACTGTCCTTCACAAAGTGGGACAGGTGGTAACCCTAACCATTGGGCTAGGCTTAGCAAAGGGCAGTGGCACACAAACATGCTGCGTTTTGCTTCCACTTGGTATAACAATCAACACTACAATGGAACACGGGCACGGGGTTTTAAATGTTATTTGTTCGCAGGATGGGGACTCAATATTCAGCTACGTGCCTTTGTGTTTACTTTTTATTTTAGTGTTTGCGAAACTGTCTTGTATGCTTTGCATACATTTCAGTATCCATGGACACTGACAGGAGTGATTATTATTAGAGGCAGGCTGTACTAGTCAGCATTTTAGGTTGCACGTCTGCAGCTGACATGTTCACGTCTCCGTGCAGCGCTTAGACATGCCCCCTGCACTCGCACACGTTTCCTGTGCACATGGACGTTGCGGCAGCACACCTTCATTAATATGCATGTGGTGCTGCTGTGCCATCTCTATGCCGCACGGTCAGTGCAAGGCTAACGCTGTCCTTCCGCCGAGCTTCATGAATCCCGGAGATTTTCTTTACCACCCTCTTAGAATTTTCAATCACAGATATTAAAGAATGATTTTTAGTTGAGTTGGAATCTAAAGACCGATAAAGGAAATATTCAAAGTAGCCCCTAGCACCATGCCATTGAGGTATTTATGTCAGTACAATATGAACTCTGTATAGTCTGTAAAATACAGTAAACAGCTTTCTTTATATGTCATGTCCCGAAGACTAGATTATCTTTCTTTAAAACATGTGGATGTGTTCCTGATCCCAACATAATAACAGCAAATAAACTAGCATACTTACTATGTGACCTAACTCAGGTTTTGTACAAAGTAATCATAAAGGTGGATTTTATAGAAGTTATAGTACTATATTACATCTCTTTCTCTTAGTCAGGCATTACCAACATTGCTAGTAAACACTAAAGTATTTTCCAAAAAAAAAAACAGGTTCCATGTCAAGGAATGAGTGGGGATGATCTGATCATTAAAAGAAAATGAATATGTTCTGTCATTGATACCAAAATTAAGCAGTACTGTTCCTAATATTAAACATGTCATTAGGCATAGTCTACATGTTTTAATTTTAAGACATCTTAAGCCAGATTACAAAAGAGTTACTCTCAGTTTAAGTCTGCCATGATTCCAAAAGACTTACTCTCAGTGTAAGTGACTTACTTTGGTGTAAGGCCTATCTATAGACAGACTGGCACGGGGGAAAGATTGCAAAACACCTGCTGTCAGCCTGCTCTCAGTGTAGGTGGACACTTATTCCCACAATGGCCCAAGGCAGGTAGCACTAGCTAAAGTAGTGAGATTTACCTGCTTAAAAGAAACAAAGATGTCTAACTTCACTCTTGATTTGGCCAGCCTGCATAAATTTATAATTGAACAAAAAGGATGAAGAAGGATATCAGTAAAGGATTCATAAACACCTTTATTAGGGCATCATGGCAAAATGTCTGATAACATTGCAATATAAGGTCCATATGATATTTTTCAAAGAACATTGGTTCCCACAATCACTATGATCATGTCATATTTTTGATGCTGGTTCTGACTGCTATTAAGGCCTTTCTGATTTCATTAATCCTGCAGCCACTCAGACAACTAATATAGTTATAAACTGATTTATTACAGGAAGCATATTTCACAAATTTCTAACCACTTAGTCCCTAGTTACCAAGATGCTCTCTTCTAGCTCCGACACAGTATTTTCTAAAAGGTTACAAAGAGGAGGAGGAGGTGGACCAGTTATAATATGGGAACTAGTCTACAGATCCACAGGTTCAGTCTGTATATCAGTATCAAGAGCTTCATCCCAAAAACTTTCCTTCTTTTTTATTTCTGTTTTGGAGAAAGAAAAAATATCCAATAATTCTGATTTGCTCATCAGTGTTAGATCTTTTTTCTTCTTAAAAGAATTGCCAACCATCAGATTTCTACACATCATGGGTTCTGCACCGCTACGAAGATAAAATGTTGTTATGCCTTTAAATGTTCGGTATCATTAATAGTTTTCACTGCAATTTCTGTAACAGACAGGCACATACTGGGGAGCTGTGATCATTTATTGATCAGTATTTGTCCATCAGACAAAACAAACAAAAAAATTGTTGAAAGCCACTTTCAGCAAATAGGCAATTTCCCTTGCACCCCCACCCCTAAATTATATATACCAACTCCATGGGTCATACAACAGAACAGAAAAGGCACCACCATCTACTCAGTAAAAGTGGCTTTCAGCGATAAAGCTACTGTCAGTTGAACAAACCATAGCTCTCAACCTTCCATCTGCAAAATGGAGCACACTACCTCTTATAATGTGGAACAAACTGAAAAAATGTGGAACAATTACTAACAGCTTACTAGCAGCTTCAAATAGGAAGCTTACAGGTTAACTAAATGTGTTAATTCTTTAAAATAACTTTTTATAAATATAAAGTAATATGATTCAGTACTGTTTACCATGCATATCAGTTAAAAATTCCTAACACTGAATGTCTGTTAAATCCTTTCAGTGTGAAATTTTGAGGAACATGAACTTTTTAAGCCCCAAATTAGCAATGCTCCTTGTAATGGGGTTCCTATTAGATGACCGAAGACGCATTATGTCTAATGCGTCTTGGTTGAGCTTAAAACAACGAAAGGCAAAAAAGCAAAGCGGCTTTTAAGCAAATTATTTTCCATTCCCTTTATGTATTATTTCAATTTTTTTTTTTTGGAACAGCGATTTTTTTCCCTTGGAAAAAAATTGCTGTTCTGAGCTTCTGAGATTGTAAGCTTTCGCTTACATGAGTTCGATTATTCATCGTTCACTTTTTTAAGCGTTCGATGATATAATATAGACCCTTGTAATGAGGTACACTTGAGAGGTATGGTTTGGCACAAACACATTCCCCATATTGGTATCGTATCTTAACACTGTAGTGTCAATATGAATTTGCATACTGCTAGGTAATGTAGCTTTTTGGAAATCTCAGCACTTCATGTAGTTTTATGAAATAATGTATTAGAATGCGGTGGTGGTGCTGCTGTAGCGTTGTCGCCTCACAGTTAGAAGTTGCCCTTTCGTTTCTCAGTTAGAGCGTCTTCTGTGTGGCGACATGCGTGAATGGGCGTTCCTTCATTGAAGGTTGTGCGTTAGGCCCGGCAAGCCAGCATGTAAAAATCTACTGCCAATCATTAGCGGACTGGTGTTCCACTGTGGCGACCCCTAACCGGGAAAAGCCGAAAGACACAAACTACATGCAATTTTCTATAACTACCATGTTGTTTTACTGGTGAATAGTTTGTAAATTGAAAGTTAGTGAAGATACCCTTTGTTCAAAAGACTGACTTCAGAAAAATGTATCCATTTATTTATTTATTTATTTATTTATTTATTTATTTATTTCCAGTTTGATGACCGGGGAGGTCCACTGGGCTCAAGGAGCCCGTTTTCAGTTGAGGCCCGGGGAGAAAAGCTCCATAATATATAGTAGAAATAGTAACAATTAAGCAAACTGTAATTTTATATAGTAAAACTAAGCAAAGTATAACAGAAAAATAGAATAATATACTATACATACTTACATGCTTACAGATTAGTGAATGAGTAGTACAGAGTTAAAATTATACAGAGGTTGTAAATTATCTGTGAATGGCATCAAAGAAACATTTGTAAGATGGCAGTAAATAAGATTAATCCCCTAAAAGGGGAGGGTAGAGGTGGAAGGCACCTTATATGTAATGAATGTATTCATGTAATAAGTAGGTTAGGAAGGTAGAGTGCAATTGCATTTCCAATTATAGGAGAGGTAAGACTGGAGCTGGGTTTTAAAGTGCTTAAAGGTTTTAGAAATTCTTAGAGAAGGAGGGAGTGAATTCCCTTTTTTAGCTAAGGAAAAGGATAGGAGAGGCTGACCAGCGGGACAATTTGGTTTGTATACAGAAATTAGATTTTGGTGGGCAGTTCTTAGAGTTCTGTGTGGGGTGTAAGATGGTAAGATGTTTGTTAGTGCTGGGCATTTAATTGGTTTAAAAATAAGCTTGTGGGCTGTAGTGAGTTGGCGGTAGTCAAGGTAGTTGGGAAGTTCTAGCCAATGCAGCAGGTGGAGAGGTATACAGTGGGGGGTGGAGTATTTGGATTTGGTGACAAATTTTGAGATTTTGTTGTAACAGATTTCCAGTTTAGAAGAGATAGAGGAAGATAGGATGGTTAGTAGGGGAGCACCATACAACAGTGATGGTAGTAAGTAGGTACTGGCGAGGGTCTATCTTGTAGAAGGGGAGAGAAAGTGGGAGTTTCTGTACAGCATGCCAAGTTTCTGATGTGATTTCTTAATATTTAGTTGAATATGGGTATCGAATTTTAGGTGTTCATCAATAGTAACCCCAAGAAGTTTAGCAAAAGGAACAACTTCTATAGTGGAGTTGGCATGGCTGATAATACTGAAAGAGGTTTTGTCAAGAGGGACTGATTTTGAGTGAGAGAATAGTAGAATTTTAGATTTGTTGGCATTCAGAGAGAAGTAATTTTGAAGCATCCAATTCTCAGTAGTTGAGAAGGCAGTTTGAGTTTTTGTTTGGAGTTCGGGGAGGTTAGAAGCAGAGCAGACTAAAGTTGAGTCGTCTGCATATTGTACTATCTTAGTATTAGGAATGGCTGCATGGAAATCATTAATAAAGATGTTAAGGAGCATTGGGCCGAGTATGGATCCCTGGGGTACTCCAGTTGGGGTAGGAAGGAAGGCTGAGGTGCCAGTTTTCCATTTCATGGCCTGAGATTTGTCAGAGAAGTAGCTGCTGAACCAGGTAAGGGTGTTTTGCAAGACATTAAGATTAGAAAGGTGGTTTAGGAGGTGGGTATGGGAGACTGTATCAAAAGCCTTGGAGAGGTCAAGGAGGACTGTAGATACAAGTTCTCCAGAGTTACGGGCATGGTTTGCTATGTCTAGGAAAGCGAGAAGAGCAGTTATTGTGCTATGGTCAGAATGGAACCCATGTTGTGTAGGGGTGAGGAGTTGGTTATTGGTAAGGAAAGGCATGAGCTGGAGGTGGATGCATTTCTCAAGAATTTTTGAAATAAGGGAGAGAATGGCTATGGGTCGGAAGTTAGCGATGTTATTATTTTTGCCTCCTTTGTGGAGGGGTAGGATAAAGGCTGAACGCCACACTTTGGGGACATACAATTCCTATATGGATCTATTAATGAGAGTGCTAATGAAGATGGCGATACCATCTGCTGCAAGTTTTAGAAAGAGTAAGGGGATGTTGTCAGGGGCATTGGAGCATGGCTTAAGCTTAGAGAGAAGATTTTTTATATATGAGGTGGAGATGGGTTTGAGATGAAATATGGGAGGAGTGTTAGGGATGGAAGGTTGGGGAGAGGGTTTGAGTTGGGGGGAGGAGTTGTTGTTTCAGAAGGTCTTGGTGAGTTCTGCAACGGAGTTAGTAAAGAAGGAGTTGAATAGAGTAGCTATTTCTGGGTCAGATTTACTAGTGTCAGGGCAAGGATTGTTTTGGTACCTGGGTTGAGAACGGAGTTGATGGAGTTCCAGAATTGTTTGGGATTCTTGGAATGATTAGACTGGAGTTTGGCATAATATGATTTTTTTTTTATCCTGTATAATTTGTTTTTTTTTTGGTTAGGTTGTGGAGTTGTTTATATTTAAGAAGGGTGTCAGGGTGTTTATTGTGATGGTAAAGTTTTCAGGTCTTGTCCCTTTATTGCATAAGTGTTTTGGTATCGTTAGTAAGTCATGGGGCGGAATTGGGTTTTATATATTTTCTTCTTGGAGGGGCTTGGGAGTTTAGGGTATCTAAGAAGGTTGAGTTGAAGAATTCAATGACGTTGTCAAGAGGAAGAGTTTTTAGATTGTGCCAGTGTATTAGTTTGAGAGAATTGGAGAAAGTTGTGGGTTTAAAGTTTGTGAGGTTTCGAGTATGGATATATTGGTGTAGGTGAGGAGTGGAGGGGGTTGCTCTATGGATGAAGGCTGGCAAGTGATCACTAATGGAGTCTGGTAAGGTGCCATTGTGGGAGATTTTATTTAGGTGAGAGACTAGGATCCAGTCAAGTATGGAGCTTGGGGGGGGGTTATTTTTATTGGGTCTGGTAATAGCATTTGTAAGTTGAGTGAAATTGAATAGATTGATCGATATGGAGGGATTATTGGTATTAATTTTGTTCCAGTCAATGTTTACATCTCCTAGTATGTATGTCTCAAGTTTAATATTAGTTGAGGCTCATAGCAGAATTTCTTCAAGTGTAGTAGTATTGTTTTCAGGGGGGATATAGAGGCCCATAACACAAATGCTTTTATAGTTATTTATTTTGAGTATTCCTATGACTTGTTTGGTGTTGTTGAACTGAGGAATAGGATTTTGGTAGGGAGTGATGGAGAGTAGGCTAGAGTAGATTAAGGCTACTCCTCCTCCTTTCCTATTTTGGCAGTCATATCTGAGAGCCTGAAACCCAGGGGGTAGGATTTCGGAGTCGGAAATTTGGGGGTTTTGCCATGTCTCAAAGACAGCTACTATGTTAGGTAGGGTATGGCATAGCCAGGCATGGAAGTGGGCTGTTTTGTTTTTTAGACTCTGAGCATTAATGGTTAGTAGTTTGAGATATTTAGGGTTGGTAATATTGGTTGTGATAGGGGGAGTATGATTGCTGCTGGTAATAGGTCCGGGGTTGGGGTGTATGTCTCCTGCTAAGCATAGGCAGTCAAAGGGGAATGGGAGCAGGAGCTTGGGTTTGCTCCTTGAGTTTTGTGGGAAGTGCAGTATTGCTTTAGGTATGTGTTGTTTTATTAAGAAGGGTAGGAGTTTTGGTTTGAATTAGTGAAATGGGTTTGGTTGAATTAGAGAGGAGGATATAGTGTGAAAGTGAGACCTGGTAGGATGAGGATGGGTGTTGGGGGTGGTGGTGGGGGATAGGAATTTAATCCATTTTTATAAAAAAAAATCACTTTGAACACTTACAGTAGTCAACAAATAGGGGAAATAAGCTAAAGTATACAACTTTATAAGAAGATTTACATCTTAGTGTTAATTCGCCAGACTAGTACAGTCCCACAAAGGCAAAACCAGAACCTTAAAGTATTAGCTATGTTCATTATACAGTAGCAATGTAGGTGAATAACAATAGAAACAAAAACTTGTTGCTAACCTGTTACATTTCCAGGAATACTAATATGTACTCAGTGTTAGTGTTTGCAAAGCGACAAACAGTCCTGCTGCCACATTTGTAAACAAAGGCACAAGACTAAAAAATAATGCTCCGTATTCAGTATTCCCCTTAGTACTGAATCTGCACATTAATTAAAACAATGCACACAGCACTGAAGTAATCAGCACTAAAATGTAAATGATGGTGGCAGAGAAAATTTGTCCTGTAGAAGTGGGACTCAGAAAATTCACCTAAATAATGTTTTTTGCAGAGCAGTATACTACTAGCTGTGGTTTATTTTAAGACATTATCTTATTTATTTCTAATATTACTGCACTAAAAGAGTTAGATGGCAATTTACATCAGTAGTCAGGTCCTGGTTTTAGCTTTATTTAATTTCACAAAATATTAGAGTGATCTTAATACCAACATTTGTCCAAACACAAGCAAAAAAGATTCATAGTGAAGGGCACAAGGCCAAAACAGTTCTGCTAAATATCCGGAGATCTTATTAGCACTATGCAAACAAATGCATTAAAAGTAGTATATAATGTACCAAAGCAACCACATTTCCATTAATAATAAAATGAAAATGGTGAGTTTAAAGAATGCCCGCCTTACAAAATTAATTTTCTACCTTCTAATATATCTTCTCCAAGTTAATTTTTATTTGTAAATACATGTATACTGTGATTTTTAGTTAGTTGCTTCTTAACTGACATCATCTACTATCAAAAAAGAATGATCACTGTTTATAATTTATTATTTATTATTATTATTTATTTTATTACACTATGCTTAATCAATGTAAAAGTGATACTGTATCATGCTGTGCTCAATGTAAATTTACTACTGAATGATAGCCGTAGTTAATACACAATACCATTTTATTTTTTTTAATTGTACTGCAGATTTTCTCCTGAAGCTACTGCTAAAAAAGGACATCATTGCCCATTTGGGATTCCCCATTTAATAAAAACAAATAAATAAGTAAATAAATAAATATGAATGCATTTCTCTTACACAGCTAAAACTTATCATACCTCTGTTCTCGCCCCTTCTACTCGGCGTGTTTCTGATGTGTCCATGCAAAGAGTGTACACTCTGGAAGATGCTTAGATACCTACAGACCCAGTGGGGACACACACTATATCACAAGGAGCTTAGGAAGCTTTGTTGAATTAAAGGGCCTCAGAGGAAAATACAGAAATGAAATATCAATATAAAATATGCATAACAATGAACAAAAGGGAAATATGCTAAGATATCTCACTACTGTAGGTACCAGAGTCTTCCTACAGTAGCTATAATACAGACATTCGTTTATTGGAACTCTCTAGTATTGCCTCACTACTCTAGGTACTACAAATTCCCCACAGTAGCTATCACATATAATAAAACCAAAAGCAGGACAGAATGATTGGCCAGATTGTGATTGTTCACTCTAGGAACTGTTTAAATAAGTACATCCCGTGGGCAGGATGAAAGTGTGCATACTATACAACCAAGGGTTTGAAAGGCCCTAGAGGAAATTAAAAATAAAGTAGTAAGATAGAGCTGATTTGATGTAGTGGTGTGCTGCTCTGACTGTAGTACAGAAGGTCCTGGGTTCAATACTTGACAGCTTTGTCTTTAGGACCTCAGGGCCAATAGCCTAGTAACCTCCTATGATCCTATAATACACCCCTGGGATTCCACCTATGTCCCTGCTGAACAGGGGCTCTGAGTGCTGACCTGTCTAAACATGGGCTAAACTCTTGGCTAGGCTTATAAGGGCCTCAGGGCCAATAGCCTAGTAATCTCCTGCTATGATCCTATATGTACATCAGTGCACAGTAAAGTAGCACATTGTAGTACCTCACTACTACAGGTGCTACAGTTTCCTCATATAAGCTACAATACAGACACTTATCCACTGAAACTCTTCATTCTTATCTCGTTATTGGGGATACTACAGATTTTTCACAGTAGCTACAACACAGAATCAAAGGAAAAGAAGGACAACATGATTATCCAAATTGGAGAACTACCCAGTGGATATCAAAAAGTAAACCCATATGTCACTAAGATGGGTTTGCATGGCTTGCAAACTGATGAACCCATAAACAAAAAAGTTAAAAAAGCTAATCAGACGTCAGACTCAGTCATAGTGGTGTCCCACAGGGATCTGTCCTGGGACCCCTCTTGTTTGGCATTTATGTTAAAGATGTTAAAACAAAAAATGCTGGGCAAACAAGGATGATGGCTGACAAAGTAAGCAGATGACTGCAACCACGATATACCACACATACCATACACACTACAAGGACCCTACAACGACAAAAAGCGGGTAACGTACGTCACGGTTAAAAACTAAATGCAAAAATGTATAAGTCTTTTGAAAAAAAAAAACTTTGAAAAAGTACCCATAACACAAAATCACATAGACAGCAAAAAAAGTAATCAGAGAAAAAGTAGGGAGAGACCTCGACAGCGACCCGACAGCGACCTCTCATTTGACACCCAAAGTGGAAAGAAAAAAGAAAACCTTCTACACCTCACATCATGAAGGGATTCACATCCCAGATCAAGGATGTCATTGTACCCCTATACTCCTCCCTCATTTATTTGTATGTACCCGGCTCGGCAACATTTGGAGAGAGAGAGAAGACACCAAGTACCTCAAGGATCTCATCTCTCCAACATGTCTGTCTTTCCACCACCAGACTAAAACCAACTCTCTCTTCAGTAGCATACCACCTGCTCAGAGGTGATCTCTGCTCGACGTCTGCAAGGCCATCCATGTCCAATCAGGATCTGATGGATGCACCTCAAAAAAAAAAAATCCATCAGGGACCGAGAGCTAAGAGACTAAAACTCTCGCACAAGTATGAATAGGACATGCTGGAGGGATAGATTAGGAGTTCATATTATATTAGAACCCTCCTCACTGACTCTCTCTCAAGAAATCTCTTGATGAGTGGGAGAGAATCGAAAGTTACCCCAGGGTCATGTGTGTGTGCAGTGCTAGACAGGGGGCACAGTAAACTATTCTATTATATAGGGGGACCTTCATTGTGCCACTACTACAGAGCACAGTAGTATTAGATTATTCTGTACATGTTTTGTACCATTTCATGGGTGGCAAAGCCACACATCACATGGCTAGCTTACAAAATGCCCCAGGGCAGATAGCCTAGTACTATACTATGAAACTATGAAACTATGAAACTTTAAAGAATCCTTAAATGTGAATGCTTCATTCATCATGTATAATGACTGAATACCTTCTAGCAAGCACACTTCCATTTCTCCTAAATCTACCTCTATAAGCCTATTTTACTAAGCTGACTTCTGGAAATGCACATCAATACCATATTACACTGGAAAATAACACAATATTCTTCCACCATTTTTCATACTCACTCTCTGCAATACCTTGAATTTACTTTATGGGTACTTTCACTCACTCTTCTTACACTCACTAGACTATTAACTCTTACTGCTACTTCTCTTTCATAAATGCTCTTATTGCAGAGAATAAAATTCAAACTAGATAGAATAGATGGAATATATTTGAATTCTACAGTTAAACTTTGATAAAAATGTCAGCCATACAAACTCACACTACTTGCTATTAAAATCTCTAATCTTTACTCATTCTAATAATGCTGTCTGCTGACCGCTGGTGTATATTATTAACACTTGGCACAGTACTTCTGTAATTGTTTACATTTTGTATTAACCTATGTTAACTTTTATGCATTAACATTTAATTTGTATATATTTCATTTTTCAAATTATGTAAATTTTTAGGAATATGTACCATTCATGCACTCTTAAAGTTACACAGGACTACCTTGTAGCCAGAGTTGTGCCTAAAAGAATCTCAGGATCAGTCAATTTACCAAGTTAATAAATCAGTAAATAAATAAAACAGATAAATATCTTTTTCCCCCTTTTGTACTCCTCCATCCCTAAATGGAATCCATATACATTTATTTGTTAGTTGCTTTATAGAAATTGCAAGAAAATCTCTCTGCACAACTGTATTCTGCAAAGATTGTCACATAGCTCACCAGGTCATTTCATTCCACTGCATCCCTCAAAAGTAAGGTCAAAGACATTTCCCAGTGTTTAACAGTGCCTTTAATTCTTCTACCTGAAAAATCATTCTGACCCCCTAGGTAGTATGGAGAATAAAATAGGGAATTAAAATCTCCTCTCTCACCCCTTTAAAATGCCTATGCACTATATTACATTAAGGTGTAAAAGAAGAACTATGTCCCAAGACAGTCACAAAAGCTTTCTTCTTTGTTATTTTAAATGCATTGATATTTTTTAAACTGGAACTAGAAGACTGCTCAAAAAACATTTCATTTATGTCCCAAGCCAAAGGTAGATACAAGTATATATGTTCATTTTACAAACTCTGCATTTTTTTATGGTCATGCAATTGTAATATTCATTTAGCATACATAAGATGGAATTAAAGTATTTGAAAAGGAACCCCTGTATTAATACTAGAAAAATGTAATTAATGTATTTTTAAGATGATCTTTGCTATGTATCATTAAACCGATTTGCTGCTTAAATCAAAAACTTCTACCAAACACAACAAAATTGTGCTTTCAGAAGAAACTTCCTAATCAAAATAGTTGTAACTCACATTTATGTACACACAAGAAGCTGTTTGCCAATACTCTTTAAACAAGGTTAGGCAGTTCCTTTCAATACAGCTATTCCACGTCTAACTAGCTAAATAATGGAATACTGAACATTAGAATCTCAAATGAAGAGGACTTGGCCAAAACCATAAATAAATTCTGAAATTCTAAAAAATCTTCACTTTTGCACAAAACACTGCCATGAGAGAAGCTGTATATATCCCCTTACTAAATATAGTAACTGTGACATTGCCATGGAATGAAATAAGTTATAGTTAGCTTGGAAAGCAATTTTTGCTTCCATAGACAAACAGTTTCATAATTCTAACTTTTCTTTAAATGCTGAAGCCAAAATGCCATCTGGATACTTGGCAAATGTTCACATAAGCCAGAACCATTATCTCTTGATTTTGTGTTGGGGCTCACAATCTTTTCAGTAATCCTTACTGGTATTTGTAATTTTTGTACCTAAATGTAGAATTCATCAAAATTGTACTAATGTAACTATTCTGTTTTATGACCATTGATCCTCTTCTCACTTACAAAAATGTTACGAAAGTTATTTCACACAGGACTTTTACAATGGAAGACGTGGAGATAAGTGAGATACATACTAATAAGAGAGCTGTACCATTAAGACATCACTTTTTCTTACTTTGTAACAGTTTGGTAATTAAAGAAATCCTTTGTCATATTATAACTATAGTAAGTTATGTCTGTGTGGAGTTTGCTTTAGGGCCAGTGTAGACTGCAGTCTACTACCTTAACTTGGACACTCATAGGAAATGTTTATAAGTTTATAGGGTCGTACCACTCATAGTGGTAATAACAGTAATAGCATTCATTCAGTTTTGAATACAATTACAGGGTTCTCTAACTGAACTGTAAGAATGATTTTGTGTGCTCTGATAAAAATGAAGAATAAACTGTGTTTTGTATTCCAAAAAGCAAATTCTACAGCTCAGTACAAAAAGGCACATCCTTTGATAGGTGTGGCTGCTCCCTTTACCCCTGTTAACTATATACCCTAAGTCTGAGATTGCTTTACCCTAGAGTATTGGAGATATTGTCAGGTACTGCAGAGTTGGATGCAGTATATATTCACTTACATATGTTAAAATATTCTCACCATTATGTGGCTCATACATCCTCCAAATTATAGTAGGTACCCTAATCTTCAAGAGAGATAGCAGTTTGATTTTAGCTAAAGACTTATGTTGCATGTTACTGGTAGACATGCAAGCATTAAATACATGATGATAGCTTCTGCATCATCTGATAATTAGCCATATTTTGCAGTTTAATAAATTTTCTTCTCCATCCAGAGATGTCAGATCAGGATAGACAAGTCTCATTCCTCTACTTATGTCATACACAATGGAAGGTCTGCTTAATATAAGCATTTAAACCAGTGATTTTACTGTCAACAAGCAGACAATGGTTCATGTGATGTTATGTTTGCTTTGTGATTAAGCTATAATTATAAAAGCAATACCCACTAACAGATAATTACAAATGATGCTCTAGTAAGTATCTTCTGTCACAGATTTCAAAGAAACCATTCTCATAACAAAAGCAAATATAACTTGCATTCAGTTGAATGAGATTACACAACTTTGTAGGTTGTGGCTCTTGCTGATTGTCACTGAACTACTATCATATTAACTGTGGTTGGGCTTAATTAATAGCTTGGACATAATGGAAGATATAATGCACAAAACTAATATAGGGCATGCATATTTGTCACAAAGTAGGTCAGATACGGAGAGGAGGAGGGTGGCTGTTCCTTATTTGACTGTCCAGTTCTAGAGTGGCTCAATGGTCACACCCCTATGACTTCCAGCAATTAAAACTAAACTGAGATAATATCATGCAAATGCATATAACTTGATACTAGACATCTTTACTTCATTTTAGAGGGGTAATGTTGCAGAATCTTTTTGGGGAGTTGCTGATATACAGGTATCACCATTAAACTATCAACAAACAAACAACATGGAATATAAAGAAAAAAAATCTCAAAAAAGGAAGATGAAAACGAAATTGCAAGCATGAATTTCGCAGGGACAGAAAGTGGTAGCATTGTTTCCAGACAAATTTTCCAGAGTAACACCAGAAATGAAAAACATAGCTTGACAGATTTACATTCCTATATGCCTTCTGATCAAATGTTACTTTACTAATCAGCATTTGATGTATAACATTCTGAAGCTTACAGCAGTAATGTAAGTTAACACTGTAAAGTTTTAGAGTTCTTGAATATATATATATATATATATATATATATATATATATATATATATATATATATATTTATTTAAGGATTTGCAAGTTAAAATTATATGTGTCTACTTTTCCTCTCATGTTATAGTTTCACTCTTTTAGATGATACAAATACTGCACATAGAAAACCACTATAAAGGTATTATTTTAACATTAAGTATTATTCCAGGAAGCTGATCATGGTGCATTTAAATCTCCTTACAAATAAAATGGCTAAATTGTATTTTTCACGGTATTCAGTTATATAGCCCTAGCAAGTCTGCACACCATGCCCTGCTCTGTCTTAATTAGTTGTTAAATGTTTTAGCTCTGAGTCAGTTAAACTGTGACTGGCAGCTGACACTTCAAAGACCTGGTAAGGCAGCAATGTATACTCTTCTATATTGCCCTTAATTTTATATAATTACATGAAAAGCGGTGGTGGTGGTACTGCGGTAGTGTTGTCACCTCACAGCAAGACGCTATCCAGTTCGATTCTCAGAGCGTCTTCTGCGTGGAGACATGCATGAATGGGCGTACCTTCGTTGTAGGTTATGCATCAGGCCTGGCAAGCCGGTACGTAAAAATCAACTGTCAATCATTAGTGGACTGGAGTTCCGCTGTGGCGACCTCTAACCGGGAAAAGCCGAAAGACACAAACATGAAAAGCAGCAAAATGTGACTTTTAATTTGTCTTATAGTGCTGCAGTATAACTCACCCATCTTCTTCATATAAAGATTTGTCCAACAGCTAACAGTTTGAAAAACAGTTTCACTTTAGCTGTAAGTAGGAGTTATACTGATCTGAGCATGAAAATGTTTGACATTGACTCAATATGCAGAAGACTACAGCATGATTGGATTGTGGTCCCTGTCTCTCTCTCTCTCACTCTCTCTATCATATTTCATGGAGGCTGAGACAAATTCCCTTCAGAAACATACCAAAGCATTTCTAACTTAATCAATTTCCTCGTGTGGGTTCTAATGAAAAATTTCATGTCTCTTTTTGCAAATCTTCTGTGCGCTTTGTGTATATATTTATTAATTGTAGACATACTGTGTATTTGTAAGATGTCTAAACTTAAATAAATATTAGTTTATTAGCATGTTTTCTACACTGATGCCGGAGCACTGCACTAAAGTTAGCTACTGCATTTTGTCAACTGGTTTTCCCATTCACAGAGTTTCTGCACCATATGGGTTACACATTAAGTAATAACCACTTGCCTTGAAGAAAGACAAGAGTATGTACTGCAGCAACCTCTGCAAAAAAGAGCAGCTCAGGACAGGTTTTATGCTAGTGAGTAAAATACCACCTTAAGTCTCCTTTGAAAACTCACAGGCCTAGGAGGATCTAGTCCTTTAGAAAACAAACAAAACAAACAAATAAATAAGCAGCTGATTCACAAATCCATGAGTCTACAATAATTCCTTATATGTTCTCTGACATTCTTAGTGTAACTAAAATTGTACTGTACCATCAGATGTTTACAGAAGAATGTTGCAAGGCCCGAGTCTTAGATGAAAATGTCTGTTGAAAATAGTCCATTTCCTGGGTTAACATTAATCATTATCGCCATCAGTCCCCCTTTTCCTATTTTCTACATGGGGTCAGGGTGTCATGTTAATTGTTGCCCTCTCTCTCAATTCAATGCCACACACTCCTGCCTTCTTTGACACTCATGCCTGACTATCGCAGACCTTCTCTCACGCAATCCATCCAGCTCTTTACTGGAGGCCCTCATTTCCTCTTACCTTCTTCCTGTCTGTCCCAAATCTTCTTCACCAGATTGTCTTCTGCTTTTCTGCACATGTGCCCAAACCACCATAATGTGTTCTCTTTGATCTTTTCAGCAATTGGAGCTACTTTGGTTTTTGCTCTTATGACCTCATTTCTTCACCTTCGCCACAGTGTGCATCCTACCACCTTTCTCAAGTACTTTATTCCCATCACATCTAGCTTTCTCATCTGCTCTGCCTTTACTAACCAGGTTTCTGCATGATGCAGTAGTTTTGGTCGCATCACTGGTTTGTGCACCTTACTTTTTAGCATTTTTGGCATTTTTCTGTCCTACACTACACCTGACACTCTGTGCCAGTTGGCTGCAGCCCCTCTGATTCTACCTTTAACCTCTTCATTCAGACCTCCCTTCTTTCCAACTACCCCTCCCAGATACTTGAAGCTATTAACCTGTTTCACTGTCTTCTCTTCTATCTCAATTCTCAGCTTCTTCTGATTTACCCAATTTCCTGCTATTATCATTCTCTATCTGTACTTAGTTTCATCCCATCTGTCCTCGGATTTGTATTCCATTCCCCTATCCTTTGTTGAAGTTCTTGCTTAGAGTCTCCCTGTAATGCCACATTGTCTGCATATAGCAACTTTCTTGATCTGTCCCCTCTGACCTGCTTGCTAATGAAGTCCATCACCAGTATGAACAGCAGTGGGCTCAGAGCTGAACCCCGGTGCACACTCACTCCCACTGGAAACCCTTCTGTGAGACCAAACATTGTTTGTACTTGAGTCATTGGGTCTTTGTACATAGTCTGTACTAATTCTACCAATGTTTCTGGGACTTCAGACCACTGCAGTACTGCCCAAATGAGCTTTCTTGGGATCTTGTCATATGCTTTCTACAGTCTAGGAATGCTCAGTTGGACTCTTTCCTGATCTCTAGCTTCTTCTCATCTATCTGTCTCACTGCAAACATCCGGTCAGTTGTGCAGCATCCTGATCTGAATCTGAACTGCTCATCTCTCATCTTAATATTTTGCTACTCTGTGTATTCATTTATCACTCACCCTCTCAAGAACTTTCATGCAATGTGACAGGAGTTTTGTACACCTGCATTGCCCA
Source organism: Protopterus annectens (assembly GCF_019279795.1). Classification (NCBI taxonomy): domain Eukaryota; kingdom Metazoa; phylum Chordata; order Ceratodontiformes; family Protopteridae; genus Protopterus; species Protopterus annectens. The sequence goes on along the minus strand of NC_056737.1, from coordinate 463,113,016 downwards.
CAGTTGTGGATGTCTCCTTTGCGTTGTTATATTTGCATGGCTATTGTTATTGTCCAGCCATCTGGGATACACCTTTCTCTCCACACTGCTATGATTACCCTCAAGAACCATTACTTCACCATCTCACCCAGCATCTTTATCATGTCTGCTGTAACCTCATCTGAGCCTGCTGCTTTCCCTGACTTTGTTTTCCTTAATGCTAGTCTAAATTCTTCTATAGTGGGGTTCTCTTCTTCCCTCATCATAGGATGTGTCTGGGGCAGTATAAGTTCTGTGGGTTTTCTTCATTCAGAAGCTGCTGGAAGTACTCCTTCCATCTGCCTTTGATGTCCTGTGGACTGATGAGCAGGTTGTTGCCACCATCCCTTATGAAGGGTGTCTGACTGTCTTTTTTATCTTTTTGTCTTTGCCTTGCAACCTGATATAGTTTCTTTGTGCCACCTACCGAGTCACTTTCGGGAAGCTGGTAAAGTGCCTCTGATGCCCTGTTCTTTGCTATTGCAACTCCTTTCTTAGCTTCTTTGTTAGCTAACCAGTATTCCTTCTTAGCCTGGTCCATCTTTTCTACCACCCATTTTTTTCCTGCACTCCTTCTTTCTTTTGATGACTTACTGGATATCTGCATTCCACTACCAGCTTTCCTTATATACCTTATTTCCAAACACGGCTCGACCACTTATCTGTTATGTAGTCCTCACACATTCTGTGTTGAGCCACTGCCTATCTTCTATTTCTTGCTCTTCTTGGGGGTTCTAGAGCCCTGAGTATTTCCTTGGACTGCTGTACTTTCTCTCCATTCAACTTCCAGTTCTTCTGCCTGGTTTCTGTTGACCTTAGAGCCTTCTCTAACCATAGCTTGCAACTGTTTGTGGCAACTAGCGGTTTATGCTGTGAACTGACTGTTTCACTGTGAATGACTTTGCAATCACTGATTCTACCTCAGTGCCCTTTCCTTACCTTACCAAGAGGACGTCTACCTGAGTTGCATGTTGGCCACTCGTGTAAGTGGTCTTGTGACTGTCTATCTTTCTGAACCTTGTGTCGGCTACTATCAAGCCATTTGCCTGACAGAAGTCTAGAAGGGCCCCTCCCTCTTTATTCCTGTTGCCTTACCCATGAGGACCTAGGCAGTCCTTATATCCTACAAACCAAACTTTTAAAAACCAAAATGTACGAAATGAACAAATGGTCGAATTGCAGACACTCTAAAAGCAGGGTTCCACAAAGTACTTTAATTAATTAATTAATTAATTAATTAAAAAAAATAATTAAATTAACTACACTTTTGTTTTTCATTGAAAAACATCTTCAAACAAAATGAATTAAAAATGAATAAATTTTATACCAATCAGAACATGCATATAAGATTTGATAAACTCCTCATTTTAATGAATCATAAGTTATTTTATATACTCTGATAAGCACATTCATTTCTAACCAATCACAGAATGCATTCAATGAACCAATCAGCCATAAACCCAGAATTTGTTTTACCAATACCACTCAAGTATAGGAGGTATAGCTTCCCCCCTAGAGATCGTGTGATGTCAATATCAAAATATAAATCAACGAAGAAACCCAAAAGCGCTGAGTGTATTCCAGCAGCAGACCCAAACACATTTCCAAACAAAACCAGAACTAGTAACAGGCAGAAAGGCAATGCTCAGCAGTTGTAAAATCCACAAGTTTTATTAAAAGTTAGCGCTTTCGCAGTGTGCACCACTGATTCATCAGTCTGATGAAGCGGTGGTGCACACTGTGAAAGCAATAACTTTTAATAAAACTTGTGGATTTTACAACTGCTGAGTCTTGCCTTTCTGCCTGTTACTAGCTGTGGTTTTGCATCAAAATATAAATATTAATAGTATAATCCTAAAGAATAAGTCTAAAAAATAATACAAATATATGTAATATATGATAAATACCCACATAAGGCATTCCAAGCAGATAAAATAATTATAAAATTATGTTATTAAATATGTCAAAATTCAGTTTTATAAACCAGCATTATAATCACATTCTAAAACACATAATAATTGTTCTAGAATTCATATCCAATAAAAAGCCTAACATTATCTTACTAGTGCTTTTGGTTTCAATATACAGTTAATGGAAATAAGATCATTCAACCCAGGCAAGTCACTTGCATTTAGAAGGAGCTGCCAGTACAATCCGCATTTTTCTAAAACTAATTGCCAAGGTCCCTGTCTATTAACCACAGGGCTTTGTTCTATTATAGCAAATCGAAAATAATTTTCCTGATATTCTTGAATATAACATGCTAAAGCATTAGTCAACTTAATCTTTTTAATATCGTAACAGTGTAGTTTATTTGTTTTGGTTTTTTTTTTAATTAATTAAAGTACTTTGTGGAACCCTGCTTTTAGAGTGTCTGTGATTCGACCATTTGTTAAGAACTCATATCCTATTCTATCTCTCCCAGTATGTGCGTTCAAGTCACCCATTATCAACACCAATTCATGTTGTCCTGCTTTATCTAGTCGATCATGCAACTGCTGTATGAATGCACTCTTTTCCTTCCTATTGCAACCATGCTGTAGGGCACAGGCTGAGATTATGCATACAACCCTATTATTATACTGGAGTCTGATTACCGTGTATCTGTCATTAATTTTGATGATATCCCTCACTAACTTCTGAAGCCTCTCTCTCACCACAATTCCCACACTATTTCTAGCTTGTCCTTCTTCTGAATAGTAGATTCTGGATCTCAAGCCAGGTGTTTTTGCTGCACTGCTCTTCCATCTTGTCTCGGATACATAGGATGTCCAGCCTCCTTCATGCCATCATATCGTACTGTCAGTGAACCTACATTGAGTGCAGAAATTCTTAGTTCATGTTTGGCAGGTTGTCTGGTTTTACGTCCAGCTTTTGCTCAACAGAACTATTTCAGGTAACCCAGGCTAGACAGCTGAACACTGGTCAGACAGTAGTGTATGGCAGGTACACAATGGTCAATGGGGCACATACACCCCTCCTACCTCTAGCATGGGTCCCTGGCATAGGTCACAGTAGGCCAGGCCCTCAACCCATTTATTACCAGCAAATGCCCATGCCTATTTGGTGACATTAGTCAACAAGACAGAAACACCTATAGCCATATTTTACACCAATGAGTGGCTAGCTCTGCCTCAAGGTACAGTCTGTGATCCATATTCTCCTATCTTGAGGATACTGTGCACTACAGTAGATGCCCAAAGTGGTTACATGGCTGGTCTACACAATTCTCTCCCCTGAAGGGCAGCATATAGAGTCCCATGCATTGATGTGTTTGAGAAAGAAACACTCAGCACACTTTTCAGTGGTGGGAGAAACCCCACAGAGACATAAGGAAAACATGAAAAACTCCAAACAGGCATTGGCCAGAAGTCAGAATCAGACCTTGTACCTTGTACATGAGCACCGAAGACCTTAAACATTATGCCAACTGGTCTCTGGTTGTAATGTGTGTGTGTGTGTGTGGGGGGGGTTGCAAAGTGACATGAAAATTCATGAACTGTAAGATGTGGGCGAGTGTTCATGAAATCAAGATCCTTTATTTTTTTGTCTTTCATGTGTAATGTGAACTAGACAGTAACATACTCCATCTATCTCTTTTTGTTGTCTTTTTTTATTTGAATTATTCTTGAAAGTTAATTTTGTTTGCATAAGTTATGCATTGAATTTGGGCTTTAACACTACTGTTTTTTCCCCAGTGAATGGGTATCTCATTGTGATTTCTTACTCTAGTTTGGCGATGACTTTTTTAAGTGTCAGCTATGTTTTTGAAATTATTTGTGTACTAAGTGTTATATTAGGATATGTTAGTTGTATAATTCCCACTTTTTTGGTAGTTTAATGTTATTTAGTTTAGTTATTTAGGACCACGTCTGTTTTGCCGATAATGCATTATTTAGTTATTTAGGACTATGTCTGTTTTGTTGGGAATACATTTTGTGATAGCCTGGTTGTGGTACACATTTTATTTCATATTTAGGATGTTTAACTTTTTGTTGATTTGATAGCAGATTCTTGTTGATTTATATTTCTTTCTGGGAAATGTAAGTGTTTATTTTTTAGTACATACACTGTGTATAGTTTTGTTGTTTTTTTTAACTGAGGGTGAGATAAGATTTTAGTAATAGTATTTTTGACTGACTGGGGAGTTGACGATGTACAAAGGGTGTGGCTAAATGAGATGAGGATGCTTGCAGTATGTATATAAATCACAAATAAAAAAATTACAACCTGATATCATTAGTATTTCTCTCTCCCTCTCTCTTTGTATATCTATCTGTGTCTACCTATATCTATAGATATTCATATGTCTTTGTCTATATAAAGATATCTGTCTGTCTATCAAGTTGTAGTTTCAATACCATTATGACAGCATTCAGTTCACCCAGTCCTTCCAGGATTTTTAACCAAAAAAAAAAAAAAAAAACGAAAACAAAAGTTCAAGGCTACAGGCCTTTCCCAGCCTCACATTCCAGCTCTAAAAACAAATGCTTCCACAAGCCACAAGGTACAATCCATAATTTACACTCAAGGCTTCTAGTCTCTCTTTCAATGAATCTCAAAATGAGAAATGTCCTGAATTTAATCCTTTGTGTAATCCCTTTTATCCCATAGTAATTGGACATTAAAACTCTGTTAGCTGGCTTATTGCACTGAAACTATTATCACATTAGTGGCACACACACACACACACACACACACACACACACACACACACACACACACACACACACACACACACACACACACACACACACACACACACACACACACACACACACACACACACACACACACACACACACACACATTTCCACAACCAGCAAGCTGCTGTTTTAGAATCCTTACAATTGGTTGTTGGTCCTGGGCAACACATCGGAAAAACAGCTGCTTAAGCTGGGTCTTGTGTCACTGCATACCAAAATATTTGGATGGATTGCACCCACTGCACAACTTTCCATTACAATCAGTTTGCCTATTTAACCATTGCAAAGGGACATAATCCCTTTATCAGATTGAAGTGACTAATAATTAGCAATTCAAGGAATAAAAAGCCCATCTTATAGCTACTGAAACACAGAGTATCTCCTTTTCACATTGCTCGGCTACTGACTGATATAGTACACAGGATGCTCATCTTCTTGAGTGTCTTGGGATAGCATTGCTCCCAAACCTAGTTTTGATGCATCTGTATAAAAAGTAAACTCTTTAGTAAAACTAGAAGTTACTAACAAAGGTTCAAAACAAAAAATCCTTTTCAGTTCACAAGAAACCACACTTTGACAGGAGCTTTTTCCCTTCTCAGATGTGTCACATGGCACACAATAAGGCACAAACTTTCTATAGTACCCAGATAATCCAAGAAAGGCCTTCATCTGGCTTTTAGTAGAGGGTACATACCAGTTTTATGGCCTTTATCTTTGCTAGCTGCGGTCTTACTACCCCTCATTTTAAAAGGTGCTCTAAGTACTTAGATTCTACCACACCCGATTTACTTTTCTTAACATTTACATATCTGATAAGGGGCTGGAACCCAAGAAAGCCAAATGGTAACACTGTGTACTGAAAGAGACAAAATCTGGTTACAAAAGATGCTTTTCTTTGGCAGATGGAGGAAGTGTTTTCTGACAGTATCCCGCCATCAAGCTAGTGCTGTCAAGAATCTGTCCTTTCCTTGTTTTCTATCACATCATCATTTCTGGGCATGGAATATTTATCAGACTTAGAACTGTTATTTGGTTTTCTAAAATCATTACAAAACCTAATGCTACTATTAGGTTTAGAGACTAGCACTATGGGATTGCTTCATTCACTCAATGACTTTTGTAACACCTAGTTTGAGCATTTTTGAACTTTGTCTCTAAGTGTTTCTGTGACACTGGTACTTCATAAGGCCTTAGTCTAACCTTGACTGCAGGTGCTGTGTACATGACTTGTTCTGTTAGTTCAGTTTTCCCCAGATATTTCACGAAAGTACTTTATTTCACAACAAAAATTCACTGATTTCCTGTTTTTGCAGTCATGCCAGGGATTCTTACAGTTGTAGTTCAGGTAGAAACTCTCTGGTCTCCTGCAGTAACTTCAACGGGGTCTATATTATAACATCGAAAAGACCCAAAATTGAACGGCTTAAAGGCTGAAAATGCTGGACCTCAAAATCGCTATTGTGGGGGACTGCACCCCCACACCCCCTGCTAATTATATATACCAACTCCGAGATCGCACTACAGTGAGAAAAGAGCAAATATTTCAATCTTCACTGTACTGCGATCTCACAAAAAGCGCATTGGTGAATGGCATTTCTGACGTTAAAGCCTTCGATGTTCAGCCTCTTCGATTTCATAACAGGAACCCACTTCAACTTGCAAGCTCACTGACTTCTCCTCTTCCTTTTGTGCCCTCAGTATACTAATGTGGTAAATTTGCTTTACATTTCTTTTTCTGGTTGTCAAACCTTACAGCTTACTGAATTTGTGCATTCCATCACCTCAAATAGCTCCTGCCATTTATCAGATGTTTGTTTCCCTAGAGGGCACTAACACTAATATCTGACCTTCTAAGTTAAATTTCTTAGACATTTTTATTATAAACTCGTTGTTATGTTTTTGGGCTATCTGCATGTGCTCCCTTACTACTATCATTACCTACTTTAACATATCCTGCCAACATAGTATTCTATCACACTTTTAACACATTATATCCAAGTGACGCCTCCAAGTGCATCTGCAGTTAACTCCTACTGACACCTCTAGGTGTCAAATATTGCTTGTTCATATTTTCATCAGTAATTCCATAACCATGCTATATACAACATTTTAGAAGATTTCATCTTAAAGCTTACATAATAGCAAACTCAACTACATTAATATTTGACTTCTGTCTTGTGCAGGTACATAGATATTAAGTGCTGTTTCTTTGATGCTAATTTATATAGATATAATTTTCACATTTTTCTAAATATCTCAACAACCAAGTAACACAGACAGAACTCCCTAGCCACATATGAAAGTGTGCTGCTAGATGAATAAAATGCTTCTGAGAGTATGTGCATAACTTGAGTGGTTGTTGAGATATTATAAGTTGTTTACAAAATATTACAAATGTAATAGTTACACAGTGTTTACTGTGACTTATACAGTTCAGTTTAATACCTAGAACCTAAAGTATTGTACCACTATAAAATAGTTTGTGCTGAAGAGTTTGCAATTTATACTTGTTTCATAATCCCTATGTTTCCAGAGATATGAACATTTGTTTGAAATGTAAGGACATCATTTGATTCTGTCAAAAGGTTTAGGCTCCATCCATTGGATGTTACAGTGCAAACTTCCTGAGCTCCATTGGAGTGATTGAGTTAAATGGCATTTTTCCTTTATCCAAGTTTCCTTAACAATGTCCAGCAGCCATCTCAGATACTTGGCATATGAAGTGCAAATGAGATAAACCCAATTGAAGCTAACAGTACCCCCTGGATTGCGAAGATTAAGTAGGGTAACAACTGGTCTCAGTTTTTAACATATTCAGGTACAATTTCTTCAACATGGATTTTTGGTATTTCATTAAACATTTCTGCTAATCTATCAGTTAGTGGATGGTTGGTAGACCAACATCTTCAACTGTTTGACTTTAAAGCACTGACATACCTGTTGACATACCTGTTACAGTACCCTTAGCAAAAAACAGTGCCTTGGTCAGTAAGCATCTCCTTAGGGATACCTATTCCAGAGAAATATAATACTAGTTGCCTTGCAAAAGTCTTAGCATTAGCTCTGTATAATAGCAGTGCTTCTGGAAAACTGGTAGCATAGTCCATTACAATTAGTATGTACTGATACCATTTGCTGGATTTTACCAATGGTCCCAGAAGTTTCACTGCAAAACATTGAACTGGTACTTTTAAGGAGTCTATATTAGATACTCGAAGTTACTGAACTTCGAATACGATATGGTCGACACCATATCATCGAAGTTCAGTAACAGTGAATGCCTAATAAAAAAAATTAAAACATGACAGGAAACACAACTACTTGCTGTAAGCAGGGGGGCAAGCCCCCTGCACCCCCCACACCCCCCACTATTTAAATATACCAACTCCGAGATCGCACTACAGTGCAGTAAAGCATAATATTCCCTTTCTGCACTGTAGTGTGATCTCGGAGATGGTATATTTAACGAGTGGGGGGTGTAGGGGGTGCAGGGGGGCTTGCCCCCCTGCTTACAACAGTTACTTTCTGTCCATTGTTTTTTTGTTTCGCTTTTTTTTTTCTGTTGGAAATGATAAAACTTCGAACATACAAGTTCGATCTTGTGGTGTTCGAAGTTTTATACTTTCGATCACGTAATAGGAAACCCTTTTAAGCTAGGCATTGGGACCAAGGAACTTTTACACTGAGGATATGGTGCAATTTTCTGAATTCTGGACAAGAAGTCTATATCTCTGTTATTATATCTGATCAATAAACTCTAATACCCTGATCTTAACTTTGTTTAACCCCAGGTGAAGTCTTACTATATTATATGTGTTAGCTTCATCACTAGTCTGTTAGGTTTTAGTGCCAGTAACAGACGAAGACATTCTTCTTCTTCTTTTCACACACACACACACACACACACACACACACACACACGCACACGCACACACGCACACACACAGAGATACATATCTATATCTATATATCTATATAGGTCCGAATGGAAAGATGATAAATCAGCAAGCAAAGGCGAGTAGTATTAATGGAAATGAATTTATCCTCAAGTCTTGGTGAGTATCTTCATGAGGCAGACTCTGCTTTTCACAAAATTTCAGCAAGACATCACTGATATACAGACTGTATTTTATACAGCATATATCATGGATAAAAATAGGTTAAAAAATAAAATAAGATAGATGGCTGCACAAGACCCATGATAAAAAAGTGCCCAATCCTGGTGCCAGAACTGTAAAAAAAAAATACATTGTAGAATCAAGACACAGAAACATTCCTACAATGGAGTTAGGCCAGGCCCGGGGGGCGGGAAGGATAGCCCCCCATTGTAGAAGGAAGTAGCAGTCCACAAAAATCACAAAAACTAATAGGCTAAAAAAAAAAACATACAGATGATAGAGTGGACTACTGAGGATAAGAAAGAAATTATGTATTGTTACCATTATGCAAGAAGCTCAGAATTTCTAGACAAAAGATATACAAAAAGGTTAAGATAGACATTAGAAGAAAGAAAAATACTTCCACAAGAAAAATTGTCAGAAGCTGTGAATGGAAATTTGTATTCATTAATATAACAGATCCATGAAAAACACTATATAGACCAAGAAACCTTGGGCCGTTTGGAAAAAGAAGAGGATGAGGAAGTGTGAAAATATAAAAAACAAAATCTATAGACTTATAGATTCATACTAGACTAACTGCCTTTGTAGGCCATTTTGAGTCTAGCCAAGTACCCCAAGCGAGAATCAAATGCTGCACCTTGTGTCTGTAAGGTAAACACCTTAACCATTAAGCCATATGAACATGGGAAAGAAAGAGAGATCTGATATGGTGCAATATTTATGCAAAGGAGAAAGTCAAATTAATCAGCACAAAAAAGACATCCCCAAAGATATTCGAAGAGAAATACAGGCAAAGGCATCCAGATATGGAAAAGTTCGCAATAAAAAAAAAAGATGACAAAGAAGGAATGTAGAACAAAAGATTAGTAATGTAGAAGTTAAAAAAATAGAAGCTGATGTTATGCAATACTTGCAAAGTGAAAGGTGTAGTGTAGAAAGTCTAACACAGGTTATATCAGAGCATGATGGAACAACAAGCCCCCAAAGTAAGATGAAACAGGAGGAGCAGAAGATATCTGAAAAAAAAAAGTATGGACATGGGAAAGAAAAAGAGATTTAATATGGTGTGATATTTATGCAAAATAGAAAGCAAAAGTAATCAAAACAAAAAGATCAGCACAAAGATAATTGAAGAAAAATACAAACAAAGGCATATAGACCTGGAAAATTTTACAATAAAAAATAAGAAAACAAAGAGGGAAAGTAAAAAAGAAGATGAGTAATGAGAAGTTAAAGAAATAGAAACTGAGGTTATGGATTACCTGCAAAGTGAAGGAGTTAGTGTAGAAAATTTAACTCAAATAACATTACAGCAGGATAGAGCAATGGACACCCAAATTAACCAATGGAGCAGGAAGCATCTGATCAGTTGGCATATGAAGATATTTTGGAGCCTTCCATAAGAAACCATTACAAATGTTCAGTTGGAGATGGACAGTAAGGGAAGAAACAGGAAACTGTGGTAACTCTGACACTGTCAATGTGGAGTGATAGGCCAGTGATTTCCCATATGAAAGAACAATGGATGACACAGGATAAAACTGAAGAGAAAGTGCTCTAGAACTTTCTATAGAATGCCCACAGGAAATGGAGAACAAAGAATGTGCCCTCAGTTTAGAAGGAAATGATCTAAGAGAAGAGTTGCTTGCTTTAATTCAGATGGACAGACATATTAAGACCAATGAAAGAAATAGACTACAGCAGGTCAATAAAACCCAAAATGTTAGAAGTTTGATAAAACAAATGAACACAGTAATTAGGACTGTCCATAGAAATTGTATACAATATAACAGAAGTAAATAGGATATATTAATTTACAGATAAATTAATAACAGATAAAGTCTTACAATAAGAACACAGGATAGCAAGGAAAAAGAAGGGGAGAAATCAAATGCCATAATGGAAGTATCGAATAGAGAACTCTATAAAGCAATAAAGACAAGAAGTATCAATGTTAGATGAATATAGAAGAGGGGACAGATCAACAAATATACTCAGAAAGACAGACATGATAAAAGCAATAATACACAGTATTACAATAGATCAGAATTTATCACGCCCTACTGCAAATAATAAACTAAAAATATCAGCACAGGCAGAAAAACTTAGAAAATATGTAGATAGATATAAAAAAAAAATAAGCAACCTACTGATGACCCAAAAAGTTTTATAGAGAATTGGGAAACAAGGAAAAAGGAATTGAAACACCACCAAAAAAGAAAAAAAAAAAAGAAATCGATACATTTTGGAGAAATATCTATGAAGATCCTGTGGAACATTACAAAGATGCTAAATGGATAGAAATGAAATGGGATAAAGTAACGGCCAGAGTGATTAAAACAAATTCAAGAAAAGCTCTTAATTGGAAAACCCCAGGCCCAGATGCACTTCTGGCTCAAAGTATTAACATCTTTGAATAAAGATTTAGCCATGAGTAAGAAATATTTATATGCACACCCTGAACAGTCACCAGCCTGGTTAACAACAGAAAAAAAGAATAGTCCTACTTAACAGTGAACCTGCAAGCTATCCTAAAAATTATAGACCAATAACTTGCCTTTCGAAGATGTATAAACTATACACTGGAATTGATGCTGACAGAGTTTATAGCCATTTAGAAGAAAATGCAATCATGGCAATCGAGTAAAAGCATAATAAAAGAAAGTCATATGGAACAAATGATCATTTGTTGTTAAATAAAGTCATAATGGAGAACTATAAAAAGGGGATGAATCTAAGTATGGTATGGATAGACTGCAAAAAAGCATTTGACAGTATCCCATATTCATGGACAAAAGAGTGCTTAAAAATGTATAAGATGCACCCTACATGGAGTGATTACATTACAGTGACAATGAAACAGCAGCAAACCACTTTGCAGTTAAGCCATGATAAAGGACAAATTAATATTCCAGGGATAAAAATTCAAAAGGAGATATTCCAGGGTGATGCTCTGTCACTGCTGCTCTTCTGTCTTGCCCTTAACCCATTAAGTTGTCTACTTAACAGTTAGAAAGACAGAGAAAACCTGTGATCTTCTGCCGTACCAGAGAAACTGGAAGGAAGTCACTGTATTAATTTTATGAAAGCACAAATAATCAATTGGACTGGTGTTCCAGGCAAAATTTGTAAATTGAAAAGGGCACATCAAGTGTATGCTCTAAACGTGGCCATGAGAAAGCAGCCAAGACCTATATTAGTAAAGATGCAATCATACAAGCAGAAAGAGTAGATCCTGACAAAAGCATTCAGGTAGTGTTAAGAGTCCAGTGCAAGATTCAAGCTGCTCTATCTAGCTGTCTTCAAAGTGTTCTTTTCTGGAAGATCAAAGTAATTTTCTGTTACAGAACTGACTATGGAAAAATAAAAAAGTTTATCCAGCAAAAAGTGAATCAGCAAGCAGACGGGGACTCAGCTTCTCATTTTTTCTGACAGTAAGGTTCACAAAGATTGTTCCAAAGGAAAATTCTTGAGAGACAGAAAAAAAGCACAGGAGTTGACTAGACTTATCAGCAATGCATTAAACTTGAATCAGAGTCTGGGTATGGGAGATAGACATGAACAGGAAGAAGACCAGCAACTCTGGAATTAGTGAAACAATAAAATATTGTACAGTATCTTATCACATTTGTGAAATATGGTTTTGAAAGAAAAAAGTGGTTGAAAAACATTGGACTTTTGTAATGCTTAAAAGGACAGCAAAAGGGGGAAAGTAACTATAAGTAAAACAGCTTTGTTCTTAGTATTTGTATAAAACATTTCATGATATAAACTGCATGTTATATACAGTAAAACAGTTTTGTACAATGTATAGTCAGGGGTATTTTCAATGTGGGATAGTATTTTTCAATAATTGTTGCATGTCTTAATGATATTAAATGAGCATATTTTAGTTATAAACGTATAGGTTTTTCAATATAACAAGAGATTAAAGGCTAAACAAAAGCAAAGTTATTGTTCATTTACTGTGATCTTGGGCTGCTGGGGTGGGTGTGGGGTATAAAAGTGCACTGATTATATTATATGTAGAATTAGGATATTTTCTCTTTTTGTTTTACGAGGGTGAATGTCTACATTACTACTTTTGGATGAAGCTGCAAAAAAGTGTTTTTTAAGTAGGCTTTAAAAATAAGACAGAATTATGAATGCCATGAAAATGTTAAGCTTCTTACAAATTAAGCTTTTATTACTGCAAAAGATATTAGTTCAATTATTTTCCACTGGCAAATGTTCAGGACTTGAGATGTCTGCAGCTGTGGGTAGCTGTGCATGCTTTTCTGAGTGAAATTTACAAAGACTTATTGCTCATTACATTTCCATGGAGACAAGCTCTCTGCATGTTCAGGCAGTTAATCTTGAGAATTCTGAGTATTTTGTGCTGAGAGAAATGCAAAATTTAAAGATACAATGGTAATCAGTTCAGTGAAAAACAATTAAGTTTGAAATTATGGAAGTGAAGAAGAAATAAAAAAATGCCCCAGCAGCCTTAATACTTTAGTGCATTTGATAGAACAGTGTGAAATTTAGTTTTATTTAAAGATAGCCAGTGTACTTTTTCTTAGGACTAACATTTAATGTTTTCTGAAAACATACAAGCAGTTTTTCATATCTGAGAGGAGAAGAAAGATAAAAAAAATGACAGCAATTAGTGTAAGTGGGAGCACAGGCTATAGCATGTGTTTTAGCATGGGTACACTTAATTTTAGGTTAGATAATGCCTGTAGGTGCAGCCAACAATTTATGGGCAATTGTTTCCTTCTGGAGGGTTAAACTACATGTTTTGAAGATGTACATAGTTTTGTGTTTTGTTCCAAGATAATAGCAGATGGGTTTGCTTTGTATTTAGCTTTTTGTTTTAGGGTTTTCACTAAAACAAAAAAGTCTTGAAAAACATGACATTGGTTCAAATGGAGCTGAGAAGAAACAACTGTACAAAAGATCACCCTGTCAAACATTAGTATATGCATGTAACACAAAAATTGGAAATACACATTCATAACAACTGTCATTTAAAGTAAGTGGGAACAATAGCTTTTTATCATGATGGCTATGATGTCCACACTATCCTGAAACATAGATGGCCTTACCCGTATAGATAAAAAAGAAAGAATATTGACTTATATTAAGAAATACAAAGTGCAAATAGCAATGCTGAAGGAGAAACATTTGGAAATTTCTGAGCATGTGAATTTGACAAAGAGAGGGTTTCAGAATGGATATTCAGCAGAATATCAGGTTCAAAGGAAAAGGGAAACAGTTATACTAATTTCAAGAGGGCTCCAATAGTGATAGATGAGGGAAAAAATACAAAAATGGAAGATTTGTGGTAGTAAGGAGATATTGGCAAGTGAGGAAGAATTTTTTTTTTGAGAAATAATCAGTTTTCAGCAGGGAATATTATTTATAGGTAGGGACTAAATTTGATTTGCAATATTGAGGATGTATCAGGGAGACCTAGAAGGGACAATATAACAAAACAGGATACATTTATGAAGAAATGTATGATAATATTTGGTGTGCAAGATGTGAATTCAATAGTAGAAACTCAGACAGGATTTACACATTATTCCCCAAAGTACAATCGCCGGGCTAGACTAGATAGAAAATATGTTTCTCAGGAGCATGTGCATTTAATTGAAAGCTTCAACATACATCCAATAACTATTTCTGATCATGCACCAATAAAAACTAAGATGAAAATGCAGGATGGTTGTTGTCTTTGGTTAGTTGCCACAGCTGAACAATGATTGGCAGTAGATTTTGACAAACGCCGAGGTGCCAGCTCAATGTTCAACCTTCAACGAAGGCGCGCCCATTTACACATGTCTTTTGAATGCCCACCCAACTGCGGGGAGGACATGCAGACACCACACAGAAGGCACTCCCTGCACTCCAGCCAAGAATCGAATGGGAGAACCTCTTGCTGTGAGGTAACAACGCTACCACTGCACCACCGTAATGGTTAAGATGAAAATGCAGGATAATGAAGTAAAGTAAGATACTGGCACTTTCCCATCTACCTGTTAAAAAGAGAGGAATTTAAGGGACGGGTAATGGAAATTATTCAAGAGTTATTATGGAAGATAGAAATATCTTCAGAAGTTACTGCTAGTGACTGGGATAAAATGAAAATGGGGTTTAAAGATAGGGTTGAAATTAAAGAGAAAGATATATGGATAAGAAGTAATAGAAAATACTTACGGGGATGACAAAGGCTAAAGTATTACAGAATAAGGGCAATCTCAGAGAACAAAAGGAGGAGTACTATAAAGAAAACAAGGGAGAAGAGTGCTAAAGAGGAAACAAGGGAGTACCTGGATAATATGCATGAGTTTAGAAAGACTCTAGTTAGACAGCTATTTTTGATAAAAACTCCAAAACACAAAAACATTTAACATAAAGATTTAGACAACAGAATGCTGAAAGTGTTGTTGCCAAACTTAGGGAACCTATAATAAGAAAAATAACCAAAGATCCTGAAGAGGTTTTAGAAGTATTCCAGAAATGTTATGAACATTTATATAAAGTAGAGAAATATGGAAAGCAGAGAAGAGTACAAATGGAAACATTTATGGAAGACTTAATTATGCCAAGCTTAGAGGCAGAAGAGGTTAAACAACTAGCAGTTAAAATAAGAGGCGATGAGATAAAAACAGTGATGCAAAATCAATCTTCAGGAAAGTCTCCAGGAATAGAATGTATTCCTATAGAAGATCTGGAAGATTTTGTTTAACAGTATTTTAAAAGGAGGGGAACCACAAATGTCTTAGAAGAAAGCTGTGGTGGCTGTGTTACCTAAAGATGGCACAGACACTTCAGACCTAGCTACATATAGACCCAGTTCAAGTTTAAATCATAATTATAAAGAGTTTATGTCTATACTTGCAAAG
Organism: Protopterus annectens; assembly: GCF_019279795.1. Lineage (NCBI taxonomy): Eukaryota > Metazoa > Chordata > Ceratodontiformes > Protopteridae > Protopterus > Protopterus annectens. The sequence continues at coordinate 463,097,281 of NC_056737.1, read as the reverse complement.
AAAATGACAAAGGTATTGCCAAAATAATGATGATGAAGAGATAAGTATAATATAAGAAAATCCTCTGTTGTTGGTGGGTTTGGGGAAGTTGAATGTAAGAAAATACCTCTGTTTTTGGTGAGTCTTGTTTTAAACACCTTTATTGAATTATCACTTGTGACATAGGGACATTTACATTTATATAAAAGTAATCAAACTGTATGTTGGTGAGTCTTGATGCAGAGAAAGCATTTGTTAGAGTAAGGTGGGATTTTATGAGCAGGGCTTTGGAAACATTAGCATTCCCTAATTAACTAGTAAGGTTAAGTAGAAGGATATATTATGAAGGATTGGAGATAAGAGTTAAAGTGGAAGGGTGCCTCTCAGATAAGCTGTGTTTGAACAGAGGAATCAGGTAGGGATATCTTCTTTTCCCTTTGTTATATGCTTTATATTTAGATCCATTGGCATATAACATAAGGGACTCAAAAATACAAGGATATAAATGGTATAGTAATCAAGAAAAGCTGACTTTATTTGCAGAAGATATTATTTTGTACCTGATAAATCTAGAAAATAACGTCATGTCAGTGTTGTACAATATTATGAGACAGTTTCAAGTCTTTATGAGATATAAAATGAATAAAGATAAAACAAAGGCTATAGCCTTAAATTCTATACCACACACAAATTGGTTCAGCAATACCCATATTTATGGGGATATGATAAGATGAAATATTTAGGAGTATGGATTAAAAATGCTTCTGTTATAGTAGCTAAAGATATGTGGAAGAAACTAAACCAAAGATAATACAAAGATTCAGAAACTGGAAACTCTTATTTATGGATATGGATGTGAAAATGTTTTACTCCTGTAGTCTTGTCTATGGTAACACATACTTTTATCAACCTGAGAGGAAGCTGTGGACAGTAATTAATAAAAAAGTGAAGGAATTTATCTGGGAGGGAAAGCCGGAGAGAGTTAAGTGGGATAAGTTGATCCTTCTAATAGAGTAAGGTGGTTTAGGTTTACCTGATTTGAAGTGATATTTGAGAGCTACCCAGTCAAGGCTCATATACATAACACAAGCAGAAGGTTATAATTTTAAGTGGAAAGGGATGTTGATAAAGTAAAGGGAAAGTTCAAGAAATAGAGAAAGAGAGAGATAGATGGAGTGGGATCTTGGAGAATAATAACCATAAAGAATATTATATTCATAAAGGTAATCAAAAGATAGGTGTTCCCCAACAAGATCTTAATATTTTGAAAGAACCCAGAAGTTTATGCCCCAGATCTTTTTGTCAGGAAGTTGCCAATATACTGGTAAAATTTCCAACCTTCCAAAAGATGTAAATGCTGTTGGCTAAAATGCGGCAGAGGGGTAAAGTGCTTAATGTAGGGGAAAAAAAATCTTTGTAGAGAATAGCTACTCTGGAATGACGAGAGAGAAATGACACAAGTTCATAACAGTATTAAGATTCAAACTGATATATCTAGTAGCTTTCAAAATACTTTCCCCAATGATACAAAGACATTCATGGAGGTTGATCAACCCTTGAATAGCTTGAAAAATCTCCACAAAATGCAAAGACAATGCAGGTAGAGAGACTCCCCCACCTCCAACTGATCCACAAGTAGTACTGTACTTAATAGGTGTCAGAATGGGGGGGGTGCAAGTAAAACCTTTCCTGGTATTTTATTTATTTATTTATTTATTTTATTTTACATTTGTTTACCGGGAAAGTCCGACTGGACAAAATCATCAGAAGGATGCATGGGAGTTCACTAGGAAAACCTGAAGCAGACTGAACTTTAACCATCTAACAGATAAGACACTGACACAGTGACACTAACAAAGAGGTGGAAGAAGTGTAATGGATACATTACACTGTCAATGACTGTCTGAGTAATGGAATTCAACAACTGCTTGGAAAGTGTAAGTAGCACAGGGAAAGGGAAACAAAGAAAAGCAGGTGACAGGATTTTATATGCTTTGTCAGTTATTTTGATAGAAATAGTAAATGAGAACAGGTAGGGTGATAATCAAGCACATCCTAGACAAAAAATAAAACTAGATAGCTTTGAAATGGTGAGCATTTCATTCCAGGTCGCACTCAATAGTCTGAAACTGCTCGCTGTAAGAAACCTGTCATTTATTATGTCATTCTTCCCATATATATTTCTGTGGCTTTATGTATCCTGGTTATAGTAAAATGGTGGTTTAATCTCAAAAAAGGGAGAGGAACATAGTATATAGGGTGTGAACATTTTCAAAAAAAAAATACTAGGTATAAGGGATAAAATAAAAATGTCAATTTTAACTTGTATTTGCAGTGGTTCAGTTTATATTCATAATAAAGCTATCCCTGAGAGCTAGAGGGTGTGTGTTCTTTACAAGGAGGCAGAGTAGTTCGGAAAATATGACAATATCATTGGCAAGTGGGAAGTAAAACCTCTCAAAGCATTCAGGTATAACTGAATTGCCCTGGAGCTCAATTAAGGGCTGTCAGTACAACCAAACAAGCTTGAGATATTAAGATTGCCTAGAAAACCAAACCCCTGGCTCTTAAAGGGACAGGGATGTTGGTAAAGGCCTAAATATCACGAAAGTTAAGCACATTATGTCAGGTAGAAACAATAAAATAAAGAAGAAGCAATAGAAAGATGATGCATTTCAATGACTTGTAGTATTGCTGTAAAGGGACAACCATGTTTCTGCATTATGTGGGAGGGAAAGAATTATGAAAAGTGAAAGGTAGAAAATACCACTGTTATTTTTTTCAGACACAGTCATGATATTTAATATGTTATGCTGAGTTTGATCATGCGTTTGAAGACAAATGTCCATTTAGAACATTACTCCTACATGAAAAATCATTATAATATGCTAATTTTGTACATTTTTAATGCTGAAAACCTGTTGGGGTAAAGGAGATTATGTGCAGTAATGTAGCTTGACAATTTTAGATAGGATTGACTATAAAACTGCTTTGAAATAAGGAGAATGCATGTCAGCAAAACTGAATAAATCTCAAGAGTGGGGGATGTAAAATGTAGATATAAATATTAAGACTCAGATCCTGTATGATTATATGAAAGTATTGTAGGTATCATTATATTGTCTTGGAATATTAATGGCTTCACAAATCCAATTAAAAGCGAGTAATAACATATATTAGAAAGAGTAGAGCACAGCTGATAATGAAACAATAGGTTCAACTAGACAGGTATGAACACGAGAAATGGATTAATAAAGAGTTATAAGAAACCTATGTGGCAGAATGTTCAGGAGGAAGAAGAATAGTTATTGCAATTGTGACAGAGAAAATTGTATCTATGGGAATAGAGAAACACAGACAGAACAATTAAGGTAGATATATACTTCTTAGAGGGTACTACTGTCTGTGTATGCATTTCTCCCAAAACAAGCCAAGTAGAGCTTAGAAAGAGCATGACTGAAATGTCAAGCTATTCACAGAGCCTGTTGGTAGTAAGGGAAGACTGGAATATGGTTAGAAAGAGGAGGGGATGTATTAGGGGATCCGAGATAAGATGCTGTTGTAAATGAAGGGACATTTTTAAGAACCTCTATGAAGGTTTTCAGTATAGAAGATACTGCTGAATCAGTTGATTAGGGTAAACAATATGCCTTTTATTCTTCAAGATACAGTATATGGACTAGACTGGACTGGCATTACACACCATAAGAGCATACTTATTTAGTACATAGGTTTGTAAAACACTTAATAATGTTTTGGACTATGCACCACTTTGAATGAAACATTGTAAACAATATACTATGCACCAGTATTAACAAACACTAATAATGCAGGAATCTAAAAACAGTGAAAGGCACTGGCAGACCCCTACCTATCTATAAAAGTGGGAAAAATAATGATGGGGATGTAGAAACACTCAAGGATCATCTGGGGAAAGTAAAAGCCAATTCAAAGTCTGCAAAATGTAAAGGAAATGCAGAATAACATAGGAAGAGTAAGAGAAATTCAAACTGAATAAGGAAAAATAAATAATCACTTGGACAGTAGAAGTGAATATAGTCCATTAGCTATTAAACTACTATACTATGCAAGAAAAGGTTGGCTGGGTAAGATCCAGCAATGGTGGATGTCCAGTAAAGTGTTTTGTATTTCTTACGTTATTATGTTTGTACAGCAGACCAAAGAATGTACGCAGAATAGGGTGAAGGGATGTAGTGATCTTTATATGATGAGATAGCAGAAGACATCAGCCCAAAAAGTTTGGCAGCAAAAGGTACAAAGAGCAATAACCAAACTCAGTGACTCTAACTCAAGGAAATGAAAAGAAACCTATACAAATTACTGGAAATACTGCGAGAATACTTCAGATATCTGTGTAGGAGGAAGAACCTGGCTAATGAGGAGAATACGCTTCTGGAACAGTTCTTGGAAGAAATAAACGTAACCAAAAGTTACAAAGAAGTGACAGCGACTGACAGCCCCTGCATAAGCAGATGAAATAAAAATAACAATGCAGAGACAAGATACTGAAAAGACATCAGAGGAAGATAAAATTCTAGTAGAGTTTTGGAATATAAGTGTGTGTTGTGGGGAATGGTAAATATCTGGTACATTTTGTTTAATAAGAATGAAAGAGAAACTGCATAGATCCTGGGGGAAAAAGTAGTGGCAGTTATCCTAAAGGGGAGGAAGTGAGAATTCAGCAGCCCCTGTATCCTATCTACCAATTTCAATTGTATTCCATGATTATAAGATTTTTACACTAGTAATAGTCAATAGATTATCAAAGTTGTGAGAAGAACAATAGATTGTGATCAAGGTAATTTTGTGTAAGAAAGCTAGACTTGAGATATCACTAACAAAACAATGATGACACGGGGTGACTGAGCATCAGGGAACACTAGGTGTGTCATCTAGATACCGAATATGTTTTTGATAAAGTCTGCTGAAATTACCTGCTAAGACAATGGATGGTTTTGGTCTTCCAGGGAGCTTGATTACTGATATATTTACAATAGTTAGTTGGATTAACTAGTTAAGGTAAATACTGGAGGAATCCTATCAGAAAGTTTGCATTTGAACAGGGGAGCTAGACAGAGGTGTTCACTCTCCCCTTTACTTTTTGTTGGATACAACTGGTATGAGCACTGGGAGAACATGTCTTTACTTACAGATGATATAATCATGCACTTGATATAATCATGCACTTAGCAGACCCAGATCAGGAAATACCTAGGTTGTTTAGCATATTAAGAACGTTTTGATCTATGCCAAGATATAAAGTGAATGAAAATATGACAAAAGTCTTACCACTTAATTGTATACTTGGCAATACCCATACACATGGGGGCATAATAAAATTAAATACTTGGTTGTGTGGATTAAAACAGGTATTAGTTTGGCTATGAAAGAAACTTGGGATGAAATCAAACATAAAATAATTCAAAAACCAAAATCATAAAAATTATGGACTTTGGAGTTGGATTGTCAGATATAATCAATCGATTTTCTTATAGTCCCTTTTAATAATACATGTATATAAGTCATGCTTATTTTCATCTGACATTATGGATTTGCTTAGTCTTCTGCAAAACAGTTTATTTTTTATTTGGATGGTCTCCAAAATAATCCTATGTGATTTGATCAATCAGAACCTTTATGATTAGGTCCTCCACTTTTTGCTTAATTATTCATAGAACGTTTCTCTTTCTGGATTACTTTATTGTCAGGTTCATCCATATTTCTCAACTGTACAGATTTTCACAGAATGTCCAGATTTTTGCCTCATATTTTTGCTCAGTTCCTCATAAAATGTGTGGCTTCCTGGTAAAATATTGAATATTGAAGTCACTTACAGCACTATTTATAACTGACACCGTATATAAGAACACAGGCCAGGGTTTACTTATTTATTAATTTGTTGACCTGGTGAAGGACCATTTTCAGCCATAAGCCACTGAATTAGCTAACAATCAGTTTTTAATAATAAGTTAATACAGGTGGCGAAGTTAATCATGAGCAGAAAAACTCTATTTTATATCTGAAATTCTATAATAAAGCAGTCATTATGAAATCATGCAAAATTCAAGACAGCAGACCAATGGGGATACTCAGATGAACCAAATAAACCAATCTGAGATGATAAAGGAGAAGCGGTTAGTGAGCTACTTATTCTAAGGTAATCTCACAATCCAGATGGCTAGTTTCTTTATCCAGTAATGCAAGGCACAGTAAGGCATATCTGCAAGCAGAATAACAGAAGGGATTGTACAAGGTGTAGTAATAGACCAATTTTTAGAAGTACACATAAGATTACAAAGACTAAAGTCGCACAAGAGTTGAGGTTGTCTGTGGAGAGAAAAGATAAATTGAAGAATAAGGTAGGCAGAAGGTGGTTTTAGGTAGATAGATAGGATTAGAGAAGGTATAAAGTGTGAGTTGTAATGGCGCTTAGCTACTTAACAGGGATGTTCTTCATCTGCCCACTGAAGACCTATGATAGCGCTTCATATTATTTTCTTCTGTGTGTTGTCTCACCTAATGAAGCACTGGCTGTTTAGACAGTTACTTGTTCCCTTTAAGGTCCTTGTTGATATAACTCACTGTACACCCTCCCTTGTTTTACTGTGTGTCTCACAGAAATCTTTATTATGCCCCACACTGTTTACAGCCTTTATTAACTCATATATACTTACACACCTGGATATGCATTGTATCCTCTTTTAATTTCTCCAAGTCTTTTGGGTGTCTAATACCATGATGGGAATGGACCCCATTCCTAAGTCAAAATACAATTAAAGTTCATGAAATTAGTATTGTTTCATCTTTAACTTCCATTCTTTATCTACCAATTCAGTCAGTAACCTTTCAAATACCCTGCTTCACTTGACACACCAGGCTGATATGGGCTCTGTTACACCATAGCAGCAGCAGAAATATGTGGACTAATGCAACAAGAATATTGACTTGGTGTTAAGCATTGATTTGGCATTATGGTAATTATTTTTCTTACATCAGTATATATATTTATCTGTATTGTATTTTTCTGGGGCTTTTCTCCCCGGGTCTCCACTGTATGGGTGACTGGAGTATAATGAAGTCAAGACCATTCTTTTGTACTTAGACATGACATTATGTAATGGCCTGTCACTAGCAAACAGCTTGTTCCAACAGAAGTTAATTAAAGCAACATTCACTTAAAACCAGATCAATATTCATGCCAGGCATATCACTCTTCAGCTGCAAATACTAAATTCTGCTACTCTGAGTGGAGAACTGGCGCTGCTCAGCTTTTTAAATACCTTTAGTTTAGGGCTGGATCTCGTCTTTTTTTTCTATTCCTTTTTCAATTCAGCCCACATATCTGGTTAACAAATTAGCAACATAATGGAAGTTTGTGAGTCTCACATTAAAATGCTTCATGGTTAAAATAGTTAAAATCTGCATGGCCTTATTGTCTGGTAGCAGAGTAAAGCTGCCACTACTGGGAGGAAAATGAAACATTTGGCTGACTAATACCCAGCAATAGTGGAGGTCTGGCCAAAGTATCCTGTGCATCTTGTGCTAGTGTGTAAGTGTTAGTGCAGCAGACCAAAGAAGGCACACACAATGGGATGAGGCATCAAGGTTTCAAAAGGTACAGCTGTTACACCATAGCAGCAGCAGAAATATGTGGAATGATGCAACAATGGTGTGAAAAAGTACCTTTTTAACATGGCATATTTTGGCTCTCTGTGGCACCAAGGAGTGGCATCTAACACTGTACCCTGATGTGATACTGGCTTTATGTTTAATAGTGGATTAAATTCTGCAGCACTGTTGTTTGCAGGGTACATTTTACAGTGCCCTGGCTATAAGGTTTACCACAGTTTTACAATACCAAAATAAAATGGTATGGGAATGCCTTCACTGCCACACAACTGGCATACTTGTATTTAAAACTTGTATTTCTCCATAGGGATATCTCCTCTCTCCTATGTTCATTTTTTCTCTCATATACTCTTTTCTGCTATTACAGCTCAAATGGCTTATATTTCCTTAAATGGCTTCTGCACAGCCTTTGGTCTGTACATATTTTATACAATCCAAAAGCGAAATTTTACTTTCTGTAACATTGCTGCATGTCTTTCAGTGTAGGTCTGCTCATTGCCTGTTATCAGTTCTACTTACTTATCCATATCCCTGTGATTTTACATTTATAATGTTGAACTATAATGAAGAATATTATCTAATCTTTGTTTGCAAAAATTGGTATTATGGTAATTATTTTTCTTAACAATGTATTAGTGTATATCTTTAACTGTATTGTATTTTTCTGGAGCTTTTCTCCCCAGGTCTCCACTGAAAATGGGCCACCAGCCCAGTTGGACACTACCCGGTAAACAAATGTAAATAAAATAAAATAAAATAAATGATATCGAATACTATAGAAGTGAGGAGGTACCTGACTCTTACATTTATATGGCAGTATCAGGGAACCACTTGGATCAGATCTTATTGATATATCCATTCATCCATACATCCACAACCTCTTTTTCCTATTTTTGCAAATGGGGTTGGGGTGTCAGTTCAGTAGTGACAGTCATCTAGAACCAATGTTTATACCATTGGGTGGCTAGCCATATATATTCTTTAAGGTAATGGTGATCTGATAGCTATGAACCTTGTCCCAAGCTGTCCAAAGTGATTTTTCTCTCCTCAACAGGAACTAGACACGGTGTCAAATAGAAGGATTTGTATGCTGTTTTGCTATTGTACTTCAAGGTTACTGGACAGACAAAAATCAAGGTTGTTACAGGAACATATCTTTTCACTGTCTGTGAGATACAGAAATGTACGGAGTTAGTATACATAACTGTGGTGCTATGAAGGTCACAGCTCCCCATGCCCATACAGTGAATTTGTCTTTTTAAGCTCAAATGCAGTATATATATATATATATATATATATATATATATATATATATATATATATATAAGTACTAGACATTGTGGCAGTTTTCTTTTTTTTATGTATAATAGAATAGACTAAACTGTGACTCCTCTTCCATTTGCCCCATAGTGATTTTTCAGCTATCTGAAGTCTTCATTATACAATATCAAATAAGAAAATATGAAAAACTGTCGTTGAAAGTTTCCACCAAGATCATCTCACTGCCACTGTTAATTATCAAGTGAACAAAATTAAAACAAATGAGTAAGGTACAGCTGCTGAGAGAAGAAATCAGTACCAAAGGGTCCTCAAAGCTTGTTGCTGGATCTTACCCAGCAGTATCTCTCCCATCATCCTTGTATTTATCCTATTCATTGTTAAAACCTTCCACTGACCTGTAGTCTACCATAACCCGTGAAAATGTAGTCCAGAAGACCCCACAAAATCAAATACTGATTCAAAAATGAAAAGATCCAAATGATCAGTTTTCACGGTCCCTAATAGTGAAATCAGTGCCATAATTACTGTCCCAGCTCCAGTGGAAACTGAAGTGCAAAACAGGGACCACTTCCCATTAACAGGTTTGAGGTTTAAGGACTCAAATAAGCCCACTGGAATTCTTTGCGTTGTTAGAATTTTTGCAGACATCCTTCATGGAAGTAGCTTGCAAAGGCCGTTTGTGTTTACAAGACCTGTTTCACTAATCTTATTTAGACCTCATATACTTTTGGTTAGAGAAATTAATATAATTTTTTCCATCTGAAATTTGATCAAGAAGAGTGTTTATTTCCTATATGTAGACCTTGAAACTGCTATCTTTGCATGTGCATGTTTACTAGATTGCAGGGCAAGTGCATATGTCATCCAATTATATCCAAGTAAAGACTATGTGTTGTACATTTATGGGACAGCGTTGAACTCATTTAAGTAGGAGAGTGTGGTATATAATCTAGGCTTATGTGCTCTTAGGTGTGTCACATCACAAACCTGTTGATCATGTAACCCAGCTGCAAAATGGAGCGTAAGAAAAGAAAAAAACAAACAAAACTTCAAACTTAAAGTCAGCTCAGTTCAGAGGTCACCTGATTGAGCTGAACGTTAAAAAATGCATCTGCTCTAGTTTCTTGTGGCACACAAAGGACAGGAGTACCAGGTCTCATTGCACTCCTCACACGTAATGCAGGATGCACAATTCAAAGTGCACGATCTGGTTTGTCATGACCCTCAGGGCTGAGTCAGTAAGAACCCTGCAATGTAACAATGCATAATTCTTAGCAATAGCTCTTCATGAGAAACAAGCAGAGGAGGTATGAGTCAGCAGGCCAGTTCAGTTCAGCTGAGCTCTTTCTTGTGTTTATATGAAAGTTGTAATTAGTTGTGGTTAAGTGAGCTAACACTAACTTTAGAGATGTCTCAGCCTTAGAGAGACAGACAGACAAGGAAAGTATACAACTTTCTAAGCTACTATCTGCTCTTTGTAATCTGGGCTCTCAAAACCTACTGGATATATTTTAAAGTGAGACAAAATATGCACAAACAGTACTTAAATACATTAAGAACTGTGTGTGTGTGTGTGTGTGTGTGTGTGTGTGTGTGTGTGTGTGTGTGTGTGTGTGTGTGTGTGTGTGTGTGTGTGTGTGTGTGTGTGTGTGTGTGTGAGAGAGAGAGAGTCTGTCTGTGTTTGTGTATGCATGTGCAAAACTTTTCCACAGTAGAACTAAATTGCTAATACTTTAGTTCAAGAGAACTGGGATACTGAAATATGCTGCAGAAATAAATTCAAAAACAAATTCTCAATGCCACAGCTGAAAGATCAAAGCACAACTGCTCAAATTGGTCCACAGAAAAAAGTTGACCCTGTAGGAAGTCTCTTTCCCCAAACCCCACCTAGTAGTGTGTGCCAACTCCGAAGCAGTTCCTACTGTAAATGAATTTCAGTCAAATCTGTTGCGTTTTAGAAATTTGATGCTACAAATCACAGTACTGAGCTGTGTCCCCTTGTGTTTGTGTGTATGTGGATCTATTCACTATTGTCGAACCTCCCAAACGTAGATGTTGCTAATGTTGACAGATATTTCAGCAAACAAACATCAACACGGTACTGCATATATTCCAAGGATAATCATAGAATCATAGTATCATGGGAAGTTACTAGGAATGACCCTAGGGCCCTTACAAGCCTAGCCAAGTTCTACCCTTATTTCTACAATCAGCATCTATTGCCTCTGTCCAAGAGGGGCACAGGTGGAATCCCCTGGGTGAATTTATGGTTACCCATCCAATCGTCCATATTGCGTTTGAAGAGGGACAATGAAGTGCTTTGTTTGACATGAAGTGGGAGTCTGTTCCAAAGGTGTGGTAACCTTTGGGAGACAAATCTGTCCCACCAGTAGGTTTTATTAATGTCACATACCAGGTTAATGTCTTTAGAGTGAGTAACCTGCGTATCATTTGACTTAGGGATATGCAACATTTCCAGTAAAGCAGGATCAGAGATCACCTTATATGCAAGGCAGAGATCGCTTCTGAGTAGTCTGTATGAAACAGAATAAAGTGACAGTGATTTCAGACAGTCCACTTAGGACAGATTCTGAAGACCTTGACTTTTCCATGTGAGGAAACTTTGTGGTCTCTCCAATTGCTGCAGGTGCTTGGAAAAGTACATACCAAAAGAGATGTACTCAATTATTGGCCTGATGAGGGAAGAGTACAGGGAGGTTATAACTTCTTTTTTCATTGAGGCAATGCCCTTACTTATGAGATGAGTGATATAGAATGCCCTTCTTATCACTGTGGAGACATGGTGATCAAAGATAAGGTTGCTGTCAACCTGTGTGCCCAGGTCTCTCACCACTGAGTGCATACTTAGGGTATTGCTATTGATGTGGTAGTTAGCAGGAACATCGTTCTTACTGAAAGGGATGATAATACATTTGTTTGCACTGAGTTTAAGGTTATGACTTTGACACCAATCATTTGTTTATGTAAGACCCTCTTGTAGGATGTTGACATCATTTGGAGAGTCTATGACTGCTCCCAGTTTGCAGTCATCAGCAAACTTTGTCAGCCACAGACATAGCTGGCTTTAGGCACCAGCAAACCATGTGGTCATTGGGGGCCCCCTGTTCCTGGGGGGCCCCCAACCACAGAAAGTTGTCTTATCTTGATATTTTGCAACACCTGTCAAACCAATAAAAGCTAGTACAGCAATCCTATTTACTTAACAATCCAGGAGGGTAATAACTCTTATTTGTATCTCCTTTAAAATTCAAAAATTTCTGTGGTTATAGTAATAGTGTTTTATCAAGTAACAGCATTCACAATTCCATTAAATATTTTATCAATAACATAGTGCCCCCGGCTTAGTTAAACCCTGCTGGTGGACATTCTCTCTACTAAAACTAACATAGCTAGCTTTAGGTACCTGCAATACCCATGGCTGCAGGGAGGGGCCCCTTCATCATCCTTGACTGCATGAAGGCCCTAGAAAAGCTTCTTCTGGTTGGGGAAAAATGAGAAATAAAAAATATATTAATTTCCTGGTTATCTGCTTTAACCCAAACCCAGCTTTGATATGACCATGTTAGGATAAAGCTGATAATTAACATGAGCAAGGCAAACAGTAGAGAGATCAGCAACCCAGAGTGACTGATGTCACTGCAAACCTTGAATTTTAAGAAGAGCTGATGCTTCCAATCTATAGCGATGATTTTCTTTTTCAGGGTTTTTATAAATACTGACAGAACACCAGATACTATAACTCTCACCTTCAGTGCAGTGCCAAACATAATAGTAGAATAGAGGTTCAAAATCAGGAACACATTTTAAATATTATTCTAATTCACTTAAAAGTTTAATACAATAATACCTTTCACATCAACATGCATTTTTTGGACAATAAGAAATATAAAACTCTGATGTATGGATTTATTGACTGTCTGTAATCCTTAATGATTTACCAGCAAATTAAATTTTTTGAAAGACAGAGGAAGATCATAAGCAAAATCAGGGAAGGTCTGTGAAATCAGGGGCAGTGACATTACTCCTCAATGAGGTTAATAAGTGACTTACCCCTGCTGCTCTTTGATGACTTCTAAACAGCAGTCATTGATCTGGTGTAGCAGTATCATTGTTGCACAATGTATTGCTATTTGCTGAAACAATTACAAAACTAGTATTGATATGGCTAATATGTGTATGTAAGTATGTGTATGTGTTTGTTATCACTGATTATTATCTGTGCCCATACCCAGCAATGCCAGGACACATACGTTATTCTTCTAAGTATCAGTAAAAAAATGCAGCTATCAAGTAATTGTATTTCAGAAGTTAGGCATAAAATATATCACAGAACATTCAGACCCTTATAACTTTACAAGTCTGGTGGCCCCCACTCCTCAGACTATTTAAATGGATATGGGGGTATCCATTAATTATCAATGACTATGTGGGAACCCCACAAATGCTGTTGCTGGTTGGGGAAAAATGAGGAATAAAAAAAAAAGATTCATTTTCTGATTACACTCTAACCTGAACAGGGTTATATGACCCTGTTAGAATAAAGCTGATAATGGTCTCTGCTCTCAACTGCACCCATTCTAAAACTAGCCCTGCTTAGATGTGTGTGTGTGTGTACAGAAAGTTGCTGTAGGTTATGTGGCAGGGGGATTGTGTGGTTATTACTTTAATTTTATTAACAGTAAAACATTAGAGATTTGCACAGGAGTTCTTTATAGCTTGTGTTTGGGCTGAGGACAGTGTGGTCATTGTTACTTTTACTTTTCTCACAGACCTCAGTGGTGTACAGACACGGTTACTATAGCTTGTGTTTGGGCTGAGGACAGTGTGATCATTGTTACTTTTACTTTTCTCACAGACCTCAGTGGTGTACAGACACGGTTACTATATCTTGTGTTTGGGCTGAGGACAGTGTGGTCATTGTTACTTTTACTTTTCTCACAGACCTCAGTGGTGTACAGACACGGTTACTATAGCTTGTGTTTGGGCTGAGGACAGTGTGGTCATTGTTACTTTTACTTTTCTCACAGACCTCAGTGGTGTACAGACACGGTTACTATAGCTTGTGTTTGGGCTGAGGACAGTGTGGTCATTGTTACTTTTACTTTTCTCACAGACCTCAGTGGTGTACAGACATGGTTACTATAGCTTGTGTTTGGGCTGAGGACAGTGTGGTCATTGTTACTTTTACTTTTCTCACAGACCTCAGTGGTATACAAACACGGTTACTATAGCTTGTGTAGGGGCAGTGTAGTGTCTAGGAGCAACAAAATAGAATACATTATTGTAATCATTAGTTTTTTTTTTTCACTTTCCTCACAATCGCACATCAGGCACATATACAGGTGGCTACCTTTGGGGTTTAAGGCTGAGAAGGCATGCGATGTGTATGTATGACAGCAGTCACTTGAAATACATGACTGTAGCAATTTTAATCTCTGCTTTCATCCTAATTTAACACCAGGAGGATGTATAGGCAGTGACTGTCTTTTTTTTTTTTTTTTGGGGGGGGGGGGGTAGGGAAGCAGGCAGTATTCCCAGATGAGGAATTAAAGATTAAGTCCTGTGTATCCTCACAACAATTGGCTTGTTAGTTTATTGTGAGCTATTTTGTCAACTCTGAACATTAAGTCTTTGGAACAACTTTTTTTGTTTTTTTCTTTCAAAGAAGGCATAAGACTAATTCTTTTCATACTAATGATTTTTGTTTAGGCCACCATTAGATTAAAAGGTTGGGAAAATGCTGTAAAATGCACCCCAGGGCATCTATAACCCTATGGCTTCTTAGGCCCTGGTTTATTTCACTTATTTCCTAAATTGTTATTGCTGTCTTGGTCAGGAAAGGTATGTTGAAAGGATGCAAGAAAAACTAAAGCTAAACAATAGCAGTGAATTTCTTTCCTTAATCATAAATTCTGTTCAAGACATCACTGGATGAAAAGACTGTGCAACAAGAAAAACAAACTTTTAAATGCACTTCAGAATACGTAGAAAGTTGTGTATTTTTGAAAAAGCTGGAGAGTGGAAGAATGAGGTAAAATGAGAGGAAAGGAAGAAAAAAAAGTAACATGTATAGAATGGGGAGCCCACAATAGGGAAAAGGACTGGAGGGTGTGTGTGTGTGTGTGTGTGTGTGTGTGTGTGTGTGTGTGTGTGTGTGTGTGTGTGTGTGTGTGTGTGTGTTTGTGTGTGTGTATGGAATGGGAGGCCCAAGATTGGGAAAAAGACTGGAGGGTGTAGGTGTGTGTGTTTTGTGGGGGTGGAAACAGTTGGCATAAGACACCGTTTCACCTAAATCCAGACCTATATATAGAGTTGTTGTAGTGTATCACTGTTGCAACTAAATGCTAGCAACTGTAAATGTCTCTCTGTATGATGGTGATGGGCCAACATAGTGTGGTACATAGGCCTGTTGCAATGTAAGAGCATTGTAGCTACAGATCAGTCTCTGCTTACTGCTCCTAAATGTCTGCAGGATGAGCTAAAAGGTTGCTTGGGTGGGGAGTCAATGACAGAGTGATACTTAGACTAGAAATGGCTAGGGGGGCCCCTAACTTGACATTTGCTGGGGGCCCCCAAAATGCTAACACTGGCCCTGGCCACAAACCTTTAGTTTTTGCTTGTACTTCAGAGAAATAGATTATGAACAGTACAGGTCCCAGAACTGATCCTTGTGGAACACCACAGGTTAAAGATCTGCTCCTGGAGGTGGATTCCCCTATTTTGACTATATATATTCTATCAGTGAGCCAGTTAGCGACCCACCTAATAATATAAGGGTTGATGCCTAGCTGGGTAAGTTTGTTAATGATGACTGAGTGGGGGAATAGTGTCAAAAGCCTTGGCTAAGTTTAGTTAGGCTGTATGTACAGATTTTTCCTCATCCAGAGCCTTGGTAACTGTCTCGAAGTCCACCAGGTTTAACAGGCATGATCTCCCTTTGACAAATCTAAACTGAGTAGGATCAAGTGTTTGGAGATTACCTATATCTTTGTTGATTAGGTCCATGATAGTTTGCTTCATAGCCTTGCACATAAGGCTAGTCAGGCTAATAGGTCTATAGTTCCCAAGGGTCAGTGGAAGCACCACTTTTGTGCAAGGGAATAACAGTGCCCTATTTCAATTCAGCTGGGATGAAACTGGTACTTAGACTATGATTGAAAAGAGTACACAATGGTGTTGCTAATTCTTGTTGGAGTCCATGTAGGATGCAACTGGAATGTTATCAGGTCCTATAGATGCTGTGTTATTAGCCCGAGAGAGGGCATTTACAACTTGCTCTTTAGAGATACAAGGTAGTAGACAGGTGACAGGGATGTCATGGGGTACTTGTGGTGGGGACAGAGGAGTGACATTTTCACAGAACCTGTTGGCCAACAGGCTATGTATGTCCACAGTCTCAGTATATGTGGCATCATTAACTACCAGTTCGGCACAGATATGGACCTGTCATTTTAGGTTACAGATGTAACTAATGAATGCCTTATGGTTGTCCTGAGTTGAGGAAGCTAATTTGGATTCATAGTTTGCTTTGGAGGAGTTCACAAGAAGTCTTATTTGCTTGTTCAAGCTGAGAAGGGAATGTTTCCTGTTTAGGGCTCTCTCCCCTTACTCTTAGACAGCAATTTCTTCTTATTATTGTAAAGCATGTTAAAAGCAGTTGTCCACCAGGCAGGTTTGCTCTTCCTTGAGGAGATTGTTTTGGTCCTATCAGGTACGGCCAAGTCAATGCAGTCATATAGGTGCTTGTATAAAGCACTGATGTAGAACTCAGTATAGCGGCCAGTTCTATCTGAGGGGGGAGCGGCAGTGAAGCTATTTATACCATCCTGTAAGAGGTTACAATATGCTTTGGAGAAATTTTTTAGTTTAGTTGCTGCATGGGGGGTGGTGAAGTGTGATAGTTACCTTGAATGAGACTGATCTGTGATCAGATCTCACCATGGAAGACCTCACAGTGGGGGTGCTACAGTGGTCCCAGATATTGGTAAGCACCAGATCCAGAATGTTGGCATGCCTTGTGGGGGTGTCAACCAGCTCATCCAGGGCATTGTGTTAATGAAGTCAAGGAACTTTTGGGCAAGTGAGTTTGAGCATGAGTAATTTACCCAGTCAATGGATGGGTAGTTAAAACCGTCCAAAACCTTGGTGTTCAGATGCATCTTGATAGACTCAAGTAGATCCAAATAGGTAGAGTGATTATCCTGATCCATGGAGCTACAGCTGGCAAAGACTTGAATAGGTGTCCTACCAACAGTTAATTGCACCTTAAGTATCTCCAGGGAATCACAGCGTTTAACCAATCTGGAGGTGTATTTATCTTTAATGAATATTGATACACCACCTCCTTTAGTTTTCACACCTTCAGTTTGTGGTCTGAACAGGTGGAAGGAGGTGTAACCCAGTATGGCTGGGGTGCTCTCCACAGCCTTGAACCAGTTCTTAGTGACTACACAACTGTCTGAGCCTTCCAAGGTGAGGACTGCTTTCAGTGAGTGCAGTATCATGTTAAAACTCCTAGCGTTTAGCAGTATAACCTTAAGGTTGTGTTTAGATGGAGTTTTTACGTTGGGAATTTTGTCCTTGAGACACTGCCTAAAAAAGACACTATGGGGGTTGCAAGAGCTTTAACCAGTAGCCGAAATCCTGGAGGTGATAGATGAAGACCATCTCTGGGAAAGCATTAAGGCCTGTCGATCATGGCTGACAGACACTGGATTCTGTTAGAATAACACCAGAAACTAAGCCAATTATTGAAGTAAGTCATTTTCTGTTTGTAGTGGGCCATCATCCTAAGTAAAGATAAAATGCTGCTCAAGGCTAGGAACATACCTGCCTGAGAGACACAATCCGAGAGTTCAGTCGTGTCTCTCTTCATATAGTCCAGAGAGGTACATCTCAAGCCATTCACACCAACATGGACTATGATGGAGTCATAACAGTACCTGTTGTTGACAGTCTTGAGTGCATGTGTGATATAGCAGATCCTAGCACCTGACAGATAGATGACCATCACCTTTTCCTTATCCAGCCTGGTGAGAAGGACATCTGTGTGTCTCATGATGGAATCCTCTATAACTAATATGTTTTGTTTTGAGACATTTGGTGTGTTATCATTCATGGAACATGCTAAAAAAAGTGTTTTGACAATACAGTGGTCAATTTAAGCTCAAATCAACCAATGCTAAGGAAATCATATTTATATGTATATGTGTGAGTATGCTAATACACCAAATGGACATCATTTGGTTGAATGAAACAGATGGTAGACATGTGCATGAGATCGACTATCCTTGGTAGGAGAATATTCCCTTTTCCAGGAGATTGAGTTAGTATATATAATGGGCAGTGGGGTGTGGAGTGCAGGGGAGCTTGCCTCCCCTGCAAAAACACTTGCTGTTGGTTTAGCCCAGTCTATGGTAATCCCTGGAGTGCATCTATAACATGTCAACATTATGTGTTTCGATTATTTGAGATAGATGTTTCATCCATCAACATTGTGATCATTTGATAGACCTCTCTCTCTATACAATATATATTTATAATTGATATAAATACACACACACACACACACACACACACACACACACACACACACACACACACACACACACGCCAAAATCAGTTTTCCTTTTCTTTCATCCCAGCCCCTCAAGAGTTGTAGGATTTCTAGCCTCATCTTCATTTAATTTTACCTCTTGTAAAGTGCAGAGTTAATAATCCCAACGTCGATCTTCCAAAACTTCAGTTATCCGAATGCAGCCGACCAAAGTTTTCTGGTAGGAAAAATTATAATGTCTGAATATATGAACATTATACGGATTCTCTTGTGCGTGTTTTTTGAGTGTGAACTACAATAATACACTGTATCATTTTGTACTTAGAGTAAATTTATTTTATTTTTCTTGTCTAATCGTCAAAAACAGCTTTAGATTCTTTTATCTGGTTCAATTATATGTTTGATTATCCAAAGTCCCCAATTCCCAAATAGTTTGGCTAATCCTACTGTACTAGGAAGTGGTTCTTGTATGAAAGCACTTTCTCATAGGCTGGGTAAACTGATTTTTCCTGCCCTCTTCTTTTGGACAGTTCCTCCCCTTTCAATGCAGACACCTCACACTGTCTAGTAAGTGCCTTATACAACCATATTTTATTTCATCTGCAGCCTCTCTTTCTAAGTAAAAAAAAAAGGACAAATTACAAATACACACACACTAATATGGGAAAAGCCCTATGATTACATACTGTTAGAATCATATACTATCCTTTCATATCTATGAGCAGAAAAATGTTGAGGTAAAGCAGCCATTCTTTGTATGCTATGCCCTCAGCCCCATCATCATCCTCTGTAACTTTCTCTGCACCATGTCCAGCATCATCTTTCCTGTCCATGTGCAGGCTTTAGAATTGCACATAAATGACATCACTGACCTTGTCTATGGCACAGGAGAAGAAGCATCATTACTTTCCTATCCCTATCTTGCATTAGTTATGCTCCATATAAACTGATTTGCTTTTGCTGCTGTTCTTTCACGTTGTTTGTAGTGTATTGATAATTGTCAGGTCCCCCTCCTGTACTTGGGCTTTCACAACTATAGCTGGCTCACTTGGTGCCCAGGGCAGTTCTCCATATGGGTGCCCTCTCAACCCAATGTTGAGGGTCAAAAAAATTCCCTTGCTACTTTTACTAGCATATTGGTTTATGGTTTTCTGTACTTTGAGGGCTGGATTAGTCTTAGTGAGTCTATGTGAGTAAAAATGGAGTTTTATTATTTCAAACACAATTCTAATTATCACCCTAATATTAGCATTCATAAAAGCACTGAGCTGTATTATTAGTATCATATAGGCTCTAACAATTGAGTTAGGCTCGCCATGCCTCTGTACCATGATCTATGTCTGTGTCATTCTGACTGTTTCTTATTACCTAAGCCACAGGTGTGTATGCATATGTAGAGAGAGAGAGAGTGTGTGTGTGTGTGTGTGTGTGTGTGTGTGTGTGTGTGTGTGTGTGTGTGTGTGTGTGTGTGTGTGTGTGCGTGTGTGTGTGCGTGTGTGTGTGTGTGTGTGTGTGTGTGTGTGTGTGTGTGTGTGTGTGTGTGTGTGTGGTGCCTTATCATGCTGCATCATGCTAATTGCTTTCATGTCTAGTGCTTCATGCTGATGTTACTGTACAGGGGATGTCATAATATCTCCATTGTTTAGCTCAGCATTCTCCTTAAAATTACTCTGTATATATACATATCACTACTACAGTTTTCAACATTTAAGCAATTCATACATTTAAAATATTTAAAAATATTTCAGTTTATTACTCCCTCGACTGTTGAAGCTTTCTGATCAGTCACCCTTATATGAATTATATCTGTCTGTGAGGCATCCCATTTCAACTTCACATTGTCTGATTTATTTAAAAAGAAAACTTCAGTTTTTGATTTTCTGTCAAGCTATAAACTCTAGCTTCACTCTTATTAAATGATATATAAAAGTCAGTGTATACTAAGATTATACATTCCTTGTTCTGAAGAAGGTTTGGGTCTCCTCTAAATTGATTACATGTATAGATCTGCAATTGTAGGATTGCATACTTATCTGTTGACTTCACCAGATCCAAACATAGTGAAAATTTTAAAACACGAGGAGAACAAGTCTAAGATGATTTCCCTGCTTAGTGCTCTCATGCCCCAGACAATCTTCCATCTAACTTTCTCAAGCTAGCTGCCAGTGGCACAGCCCTTCCCATCACCATACTTATCAACCATTTAGTCCAATAATCATATGCACTCTTCCTCTGGAAAAAAGCGTTCATCATTCCCCTCCTCAAAGGAGGCAACAATACTGAAATCTCCCAACTTCCATCCTATAGCCATCCTGTCCCCTATCTTAAAAGTCCTTAAAAAATGCATACACTTGCAACTCCTTCCCTACCTCCTAGACAATCAACTTTTTTCTTCAACTCAACATGGATTTAGACCTGGACATAGTACTACCACTGCCCTTCTCTCCTTCCTTGACATCACATCATCAACTGCGCCAGACACTCTGGCAACATTGTATCTACCCTTCTCCTAGACTTATCAAACACTGTTGATACTGTTTCCCACAACTTTCTCTTGTCTAAACTCTCTCTTCTCAATCACTCCCCCTCCTCTATTAACTGGTTTTCCAGTTACCATTTTAATAGACAACAAGCCGTCAAGTGGAACAATAGTACCTCTTCCTTCCTTCATACTCATTACTGGGTCCCTTACTTTTTTAACATCTTCATTAATAATTTTCATCAGTGCATTCCTAATACCAAACTTGTTCAATATGAGGATGATTCCACCATAACTTGCTATGCTCAATCTCTCCCCAAACTCATGCAACTAACACAAGATGCCTTCTCTTGTACCAAGTCTTGGATGCTGACTAATCACCTTGCTCTCAATGCATCCAAAACCAAAATCATTATCTTTAGCCCATCTAAAAACACCTCTGTGATGATTGGGGAGAGATGGATGAAGGCTGCCAGCCTAGTCAAATAGAATTTGATATATAATTCTGGCATTTGTAAATAAATGTAAAATACAGGTAGGTTTTCTTGATAATAAATGTAAAATACAGGCATGTTTCTTGAGTGTAAAGAATACTGTGAAATGTGGAACTGCAAAATATGTGACAACATTGCACTCTACTGGCCCAGTGAAGCATGGTGTGACCCTTTCATGTTAGAATTTGGCTCCAGTGTGGCTGGATGAAGGTTTCATGCCCATTGTTTTAAGGCTAAAGTTTATGACCAGAATTTAGATGTGGAAGGTGCTTTATTGCTCTGGTTTCTGCTAACATATACATGTGAAATGTCTTGTATTGTTGTAAGTTTCTGTGCATGTGTTAGATTGCTAAATAATGCCATTTGTTTGCCTGGGAAAACCTAAGTGTCAAAAATTATGCAAGTTGGGAGGGCCTTAGAGACATGTTTGTTAGCAATGTTTAAATACTATTTCTCACAAGAGACTGAACACATTTTGATCTTGATATCCAACTTATCAGCACTCTGCCTTATGCTCACATGTACGTTTTAGCACTGTGATTTCTTGTAGGAATAGTTAAAGCTAGTAAAGATTAATTTAGGTATTTTTCTTTGAAATCAGACCTGTCCTACTGTATTATTTTAAGTTTCTATGTGATCTCTGAACTTTTAGATATCTCTGTGGTGTAGTAGTTTTGTCTTGTGTTTTAATTATTTATTATTAAATATTTTTAAAACCTTCTACCTGTGGCTGGTTTGTGTAGAGATAAGCTCTAGAGTACATTGCATATTTATAGAGGTTATTGTAATAGGCCACTCTAAAGTAAGCCTTGACTGATAGTCATACTACCATTGGATTATAATATTGCACAGTAATAATTGGATACCCTTTTAAGGGCCTTTTAGTAGCTGATATTATTAGTTGGGTGGTGGCAGTAATTACTACCATATGGTCTGGGAAAAGGGGCAGAGCTGGAGAATCTGTGTCAGCCTTTCCCATGAGTGTCTGTGAAGTTGCATAAATACTTATCTCAAAGTGTGTGTGTGTTGTGCCAGCTACTTGGCAGGGACACAAAGCACTGGTTGGACAGAGAGTGTACTGGAGGTTTTAGCTTGCCCAGCTAGGCTGAGACCTGGACCCTATAGCTGTGCCAGTGGGGAGTCTTACTGGGGACTTGGTGAGCAAGGGAGCAACCAGCCCCAGACTGACTGTGATCTCTGTGTGCACTTAAGGGAAATTATACTTTACTGTGTGTATTAGTTATCCTTTTCTCTTCTATGAGACAACCTCCCTGGTGTTAGTGGTAAGGATTGAAGCTCCTTGATTGCTGGGCCAGGGCACAGTTGTCACAAGTGGTGGCAGTGGTGGGATCTACTTCACATACTAATTGGCCTGTAGTGTTGTGGGTAGAGCGAATTCCTGTAGCTTATGTACAGTGATCTCTAAAAGTGTTTTGTACTCTAAAACAGCCACACAGTGTATACTCAGAGTTCAGATCACAATTGTTTTATTTTTTTTGTTAGCTTAGTGTTAGGGTGAGCAGGCAGCATGTCAGCGGAAGAGTATGGAAAGCTGACAAGGTGCCAGCTCATGGAGATGTGCCAGGCTAGGGGGCTGGTGCATGGAAACCTGAGTAAGGCAGACCTGATTGCAGCCTTGGATACAGCTGCATCAGAAAACAGCAGCCTGGAGGACAATCAGACTGACAGTGGAGATACAATATCCTTGGAGAATGGACAGCTCAACCTTTCTGCAGTGGATTTAAAAATCCAGCTGGAGCTAAAGAGACTTGAGTTGGAGGCCAGGCATATGGAACTAGAAGCAGCCAAGAAAATAAGGAGTCTACAAGCTGAGGAAAATGAACAGCAGAGGAGGCATGAGGGGGAAATGCTGACTCTTCACCAGAGTCATGGAAGTAATGGGGAAGGGAGTATCTGGATCCCAGAAGCACAAAAGGTCAGTAAATTTCTTCCACAGTTTAAAGACGGGGATAATTTTGATAGCTTCATTCATATGTTTGAGCAGGTATGTAAACAGTATGAAGTTGACCAAGGGCTCTGGGTATGGTTCCTGACCCCCCTTACTCCATGGTAAAGCTGTAACTTCTTTAGCAAAAATGCACGACACTGACTGTTTTGATTATACTGCTGTAAAAAGACATTTGTTAGAATGTTTTAAGCTAACACCTGAAATGTACAGGAAAAGGTTTTGTGAGCATAGACGCAAGGCAGATGAAAATGTATGTGAATATGTTGTTGAACTGAGCACTTATTTTCATAGCTGGGTAAGTGGATGTCAGGTCACCACTTTTGAAGGGCTGCCAGACCTTTTGGTAAGGGGACAAGCCCTTAGCACTTTGCCTGAGGACATGAGGATCTGGTTAGCTGAGAGATAGTGTGCTACTTCAGAGGAGTTGGGGAAGAAGGGAGACCTATACCTAGCAAGCAGGGCAGCCCTGCACAGGAAAGGGACCCCCAGTACTGCTCATCTGACTAAAGGAGCCCATGGTGGGCAGCACAGACTGCCTCAACAGAATCCACCAGTAGCAGAGGAAGCCACTAGTCCAGGTACATGTCCAAGAGCTAGGGTTAAATGTTTTGAATGCAACCAGTAGGGCCATGTGGCATACAGATGCCCATGGAGGCAAGGTGGGGAACCAAAGCTGAGGGAGCCAGTAAGTGGGAAAGACAAAATGCCAACAGTGGGTTGTCTTGAGACAACAGGGGTATGGAACTACCAGCCTGCAGATATCCTGAGAGGGAAGGATTTGGATGAGGCACTTATGCAGTTACATGCAGTGAGGCTAGGAGACAAGCATGTGGGACTGGTGGCCTTGGGGAGACCCAGACAGACTGCATACTTGAAGCCAGGACTGCTGAGGTGGTTACTTCAGGGAGTGAGCTACACTGCAGCAGTGAGACTGAATGTGAGCCACAGCTGCTTGTGGGTATTGATGTTCCCTTGGACAGGGTAACTGCAAAGGAAGAGGTGAGTAGTAGTACCCAGGCTGACATTGGGGCACCGCTGTCAGAAGATGCCAGACTTCCTGTGGAAGGGGAGCTGGGAAGGGTTAGAAGGAAAGACTTAAGACAGGCTCAGCTGTCAGACCCTACATTGCAAGGCCTGCGGCAGGTAGCTAGGGAGGCACCTGATTCTCAAGGGAAGGGGGGAATCTGTATACTGGAACAAAGGGTTACTGTACAGAGAGTTGACCCCTGAGGAAGAGCTAGAAGGTGAGAGAGTACAGCAGTTGGTAGTGCCTAAAGCTTAATGTCTGGTGCTTCTAACCTTTGCCCATCTCTCATGTGGGCATAAAACGTACAAAGAGGCATATTATGCAAAACTTCTATTGGCCTGGAATTTCCAGAGATGTAACAGGGTACTGCAGGAGCTGTGAGCAGTGCCAAAAGGTAGGCAAGGCAGGAGACAAGGTGAGAGCTCCTTTGATGCCTTTGCTTGTGATTGAGGAGTCATTTCAGAGGGTAGCTATGGATATTGTGGGTCCTGTGAGTACCCCAAGTTCCACAGGGAAAAAGTATATCCTAGTGATTGTAGATTTTGCTACACGATACCCTGAGGCAGTGGCTTTGTCTTCCACTGAGGCCAAGAAGGTGGCAAATGCTTTGCTAGAGATTTTCTGCAGGGTAGGTTTCCCAAAGGAAATACTGTCTGACAGAGGTGCCAATTTTATGTCAGACCTGCTGGCTTGTCTGTGGAAATCCTGTGGGGTGAAGCACATGAATAACACCCCCTACCATCCCCAGACTAATGGTCTTGTTGAGAGGTTAAACTCTACAATCAAGTCCATGCTACGGGTATTTGCAGATCAGTTTAAGAGGGAGTGGGACAAATATTTGCCCCATCTGTTGTTTGCTTACAGAGAAGTTCCACAGGAATCCACAGGTTTTTCACCCTTTGAATTTCTGTATGGGCATAGGGTGAGGGGACCTCTAGATTTAATTCAAGATGAGTGGGAAGGTGAGTGTGAGACTCGCAAGGAGTCTGTTGTGGCATATGTCCTGAACCTCAGGACAAGGCTCAGGTAACTCATGGGCCTGGCTCAGGAGAACCTGGCAGAAGCCCAACAACAGAAAAAGGTGTGGTATGACAGGAATGCTCAAGCTAGAGAGTATGCTGTAGGGCAGCAGGTGATGGTTCTCATTCCTGTCAGACACAACAAGTTGCAAGCAGCTTAGGAGGGACTCTACAAGGTGGTAAGAAAGGTAAGTGATGCTAACTACAGGGTGGATGTGATAGGCAGACAGTAGGAGCACAAATTGCACCATGTTAAACTGATGAAACATTACCATGATAAGAAGGCCCTTGTGCTGAGCATTTGCAGTGGATTGCAGAAGGAGTCTGAGAGAGATCTTGTGACTGATCTCCTCAGTGAGGCTCGGGCTGACACCTCGGTGGAAGGGGTAGCAATGTCCCATCAGCTATCTCCTACCCAGGTTCGAGAAATCCAAGCAGTGTTGCAGGAGTTTGGGGGCATGTTCACCGGGAAACCAGGGAACACTCACCTGGTGCAGCACCAGGTGGATACAGGACCCCAAAGGCTTATCAGGCAGGTCCCTTATAGGGTGCCTGAGAGAGTCAATCAAACGCTGAGGGAGGAGGTACAGGAGATGTTGGAACTAGGGGTGATTCAAGAGTCCAACAGTCCCTGAGCCACACCAGTGGTGTTGGTGCCAAAGAAAGATGGCAGCAATATGTTCTATGTGGATTACAGAAATTAGTCACACAGAGTCAGATGCTTACCCCATGCCTAGGACAGATGAGGCCCTAGAGCAGCTGGGTGGGGCTAAGTAACTTACAACCATTGATCTTACCAAGGGTTACTGGCAGCTGCCCTTGACTCCCAGTGCTAGAGAGAAGTCAGCCTTTGTGACTCCTTTTAGCTTGTATGAGTTCACAAAGATGCCCTTTGGGATGAGGAATGCCCCAGCGACTTTCCAAAGGCTGGTAGATCATATCTTAGCAGGAGCAGGAGGGTTTACCCTTGCTTACATGGATGATATTGCTATCTACAGCCATTCCTGGAAGAGCACCTTCAGCATGTCAGGGAGGTGCTGGGCAGACTACAGAGGGCAGGGATGACCATTAAGCCGAGCAAATGTCAGGTGGGTATGACAGAGGTCTCCTACCTAGGACATAGAGTGGGGAGTGGTAAGATAAGGCTAGAACCTGCCAAAGAGGAAGTTATTCAAGCATGGCCTGCTTCTGTTACCAAAAAGCAGGTGAGGGCATTCTTGGGGCAGCAGGGTACTACAGAAAGTTTGCTCCCAATTATAGTATCATAGCTGCTCCCCTTACAGACCTGACAAGGAAGAACAGGCCAGATAAGGTAGTGTGGACCCCAGCATGTGAGCAGGCATTTCAGAAGCTTAAGGAAGCTTTGGGAGGACCCCCTGTGTTAGCCAGTCCAGACTACAGCAGACTTTGTTGTGCAGGTGGATGCTTCAAACTATGGGGTGGGGGCTGTACTTAGCCAGATTTCTTCAGAGGAAGAAGAGTGCCCAGTGGTTTATCTCAGTCATAGGCTCCAACCCAGGGAGGAATGCTATGAAGCGGTAGAAAAGGAATGTCTAGCCATAGTGTGGGCACTACAAAAACTTCAGCCTTATCTGTATGGAAGAAAATTCAGTGTGATGACAGATCACAACCCTCTAACATGGTTAAACAGAGCCAGTCAGCAAAATGCCAAGTTGCTAAGATGGAGTCTGGGGTAGCAAGCATATGATATGTCAGTGCAGCACTGCAGTGGGAGTAGAATGCCAGTGCAAATGGGCTGTCAAGACAGGGACTGGGTTGAGGTACACCCAGACAGACCTGACACTCTCAAGCGATGTTTCTGAAAGGGCACTTGAAAAACTTGCTTGAGTTCCCCAGGGGTGGAAGAGATGTGACGATTGGGGAGAGATAGGTGAAGGCTGCCAGCCTAGTCAAATAGAATTTGATATATAATTCTGGCATTTGTAAATAAATGTAAAATGCAGGCATGTTTTCTAGATAATAAATGTAAAATACAGGCATGTTTCTTGAGTGTAAAGAATACTGTGAAATGTAGAACTGCAAAATATGTGACAACATTGCACTCTACTGGCCCAGTGAAGCATGTTGTGACCCTTTCATGTTAGAATTCGGCTCCAGTGCGACTGGATGAAGGATTCATGCCCATTGTTTTAAGGCTAAAGTTTATGACCAGAGGTTAGATGTGGAAGGTGCTTTATTGCTCTGGTTTCTGCTAACATATACATGTGAAATGCCTTGTATTGTTGTAAGTTTCTGTGCAGGTGTTAGATTGCTAAATAATGCAGTTTGTTTACCTGGGAAAACTAAAGTGTCAAAAATGATGTAATTTGGGAGGGCCTTAGAGACATGTTTGTTAGTAATTTTTAAATACTATTTCTCACAAGAGACTGAAAGCATTTTGATCTTGATATCCAACTTATCAGCACTCTGCCTTATGCTCACATGTACATTTTAGTACTGTGATTTCTTATAGGAATTGTTAAAACTAGTGAAGATTAATTAGGAATTTTTCTTTGAAATCAGACCTGTCCTATTGTATTATTTTAAGTTTCTGTGTGATCTCTGAACTCTTAGATATCTCTGTGGTGTAGTAGTTTTGTCTTGTGTTTTAATTATTTATTATTAAATATTTTTAAAACCTTCTACCTGTGGCTGGTTTATGTAGAGATAAGCTCTAGAGTACATTGCATATTTATAGAGGTTATTGTAATAGGCCACTCTAAAGTAAGCCTTGATGTTAGTCATGCTACCATTGGATTATAATATTGCACAGTAATAATCGGGCACCTTTTTAAGGGTCTTTTAGTAGCTGATATTATTAGTTGGTGGTGGCAATAACTACTACCGTATGGCCTGGGAAAAGGGGAACAGCTGAATAACCTGTGTTAGCCTTTCCCAGGAGTGTCTGTGAAGTTGTATAAATACTTATCTCAAAGTGTATGTGTGTTGTGTCAGCTACTTGGCAGGGACACAAAGCACTGGTTGGACACAGAGGGTACTGGAGGTTTTAGCTTGCCCAGCTAGGCTGAGACCTGGACCCTATAGCTGTGCCATTGGGGAGTCTTATTAGGGACCTGATGAGCAAGGGAGCAACCAGCCCCAGACTGACTGAGATCTCTGTGTGCACTTAAGAAAGATTGTACTTTACTGTGTGTATTAGTTATCCTTTTCTCTTCTATGAGACGACCTCCCTGGTGTTAGTGGTGAGGATTGAGGCTCCTTGATTGCTGGGCCAGGGCATGGTCGTCATAACCTCTATAAATAAAAATTCCTTCTCCATAGTCAGAATAAGATTCCCATTGAAATAGTCTCTCATACAAAACTTCTAGGTGTTATCACTGATGAACATTTAAAGTTTGACATTCATATACAAACTAGTATTAAGAAAACACATCAAAAGCTTGGAATGCTGTATCATCACAACCATTATGTCACTTCCTCATCCAAACATACACTCTTTATTTCCTACCTCATCCCCTCTCTGTTGTATGGAGCCCCTCTCCTCACCAACCTTCAATCCTCCCTAAAGTCAAAACTGTCATCCTGCTACAACAAAATCTCTTAAGTTTGTACTGGGACCAAATCCCCCTCCCACCACTGTGATGCACTCCACTCCTTGAACTGACTGGAACTCCCCCACTATCTCTCATACATTCATCTGTTAACTGCTCACAAACTCATTTTCAAACCCTCCAACTGCCCTTCCTCTCCTCCATGCTCACCTTGCACCATCCTAACAGACTACTCAGGTAACCAGAAATTCCTTGAAGCGTACAAACCCTTATGTGCAACTGGGCAATTTCTCCTGTCTTTCTTCCTCGCTCGTCTATGGAATTCACTTCCCCCTCACATTCGAATTACCCAAAACCATTCCGCCTTCAAGACCATGCTACATTCCCATCTTTCTTCTCACTGGGAATGCTTATAGTCTCACCCCACCTGGCACCCTCTATATCATTTCTGCTTCCCCGTCCTTTTTTTTTTTCCTCCTTTTTCAAAACTCAACCTAGACTCCCTTCATTTCATTTCCACTCCCTCTCCTTTTTTTTTTTGCTTTCTCATAACTCAGCCTTTTTACCTTCCAATGTTCTACTCTCCTCCTCTAATTCTTCCTCCCTCTCACCTCATAAAACTTTGAGTGTATAAATGCCTGCACTCCAAATTATACTTATGTACTTCAAAATACTTATGTTTTAATTTCATTCAATGCTTTGTTACACCTTGCTCAAATGATATAATTCTGTCTTCTATATTATTGTGTTTTAGTAGTTTTTGAAAATTGTATTGTACTTGTTAACTTTGTTGATATTAACTTTGTAATAATCGTATATGGAGCTTTTCTCCCCAGGCCTCCATTGAAAACAGGCTCATTTTGGCCCAATGGACTTTCCCGGTTAACAAACTGCAAATAAATAAATAGTTTAGCAGAAGCATATCGGTGTCAAGTGGGAATGGAAATCAAGCCACAAGCAGACAAAAATCAGGCTGCAACTGAATGTGCCAAAAAATAAAAGAAAGATAATAAGAAGGATCAGATTAGAAGGCAAGAAATGTGGAAAATGCATAAATAGAATTGCAAGTACAGAAAACATCTGGAACAACCTCATGTCAGTTAGGATCTGATGCAGGAACTGTTTTTCATCTGCTTTTACTGTACTTGTGTTTCTACCTACTTTTTTTTACTTTTGCATCATCTTAAAAGTACTCAATTGTATTTATTACTGCTTGGTGTAACTCATTCTAAGCCTTTTGGTTTAAACACTTGGGCTTCGGACCAGTTGTTTTGCACTGAGAGGGTTTGTGGTCTGCACTGTAGTGGCAGAACAGGTAGCTTACATCCTTCTAGGTTGGGAACTGCTGATTGAGGGCTCAGTGTCTGCTATTCTAAAAGTGTATTAATTCTGGTTTAAGCACTTGGGCTTTCAGGCCAGTTATTTTACATTAGGAGGGTTCGTGGTCTGCACTCTTGTGGGAGGAGAGGCTGGACTCTGCCTTTCTGAGCTGGGAATTTCTGGTTGAAGGCTTATAGTGCATGCATATCTGAACTGCTTCTTACTGAAGTTGGTGCGCCTTGTTTGCTGTGGCATAGACTGGATTCGGGCCTGCTGGATCTAGCTTTGTTTGTGTAACTTGAGCACTAATCCAGGCATTCTCTAAAGTATTCAATTGTATTTATTACTGCTTGGTAGTAACTTGATTAAAGTGTAGCTATCATTCTAAGTCTTTTGGATTAAGCACTTGGGCTTCAGACCAGTTGTTTTACATTAGGAAGGATTGTGGCATGCACTGTGGAGGCAGGACAGGTAGCTTTCATCCTTCTAAGTTGGGAACTGCCGATTGAGAGCCCAGTGTCTGTTATTCTTAAAGTGTATTAGTTCTGGTTTAAGCACTTGGGCTTCAGGCCAGTTATTTTACATTAAGAAGGTTTGTGGTCTGCACTCTTGTGGGAGAAGAGGCTGGACTCTGCCCTTCTGAGCTGGGAATTTCTGGTTAAAGTTTTATAGTGCCTGAATATTTGAACTGTATCTTACTGAAATTGGTACACCTTGTTTGCTGTAGCATAGACTAGATCCAGGCCTGCTGAATCTAGCTTTGTTTATATGCTTGTTGTTTGTTTGCTTGTTATTTCCCTGGAACGCTAATTCCACCTAATACGTGGCTTCTCAGCACTTCTGTGGATCACTAATGATATCTGCATTGCTTACTGTACTTATTTCCTTGTTTCACTTGAAAGAAAGTTACTGTTTGTCATTTTTGCATTTAAGTTACCTGTAACACATTGCACTTAGGTTACCTGGCACTTGCTCACTAAAGCAATTATATAAGTCAGCACTAAAAATTAAAAGCACTACACCCTCACTCCCCAGTGGCCCTGGTTTTCAATTATTAAGGAATTCCCAATATTATTCTAGCATGTCCAAAGGTCAGTTGTCAATCTCCTCTCTGGTCCAGCTGGTGAATCTGGGAATCTTGAGGCAATGTTACAACTGCCTCATGTACACAGACAACCCTCTCCTCCTCCCAACAAATTCCAACACATGTGAGAGATGCAACCATATAGCCAAACTGGAGGCTAAGCTCTCTCAACTCAGTACTGGCATAACCAGTCAGGAGGAGAAGGAAACCACACTCACTACAATTCCAGTCTCACATAGACCTACCATGACAGCAAACCAAACACATAATCACACAAAAACATACTGAGGCTCTAAATAAAGATCTGCCAAAGCAGCAGAGACCTCCAAAGCAGACACCCAAGCAGCCGCTACCCCAAAACAAAACACGTGCAACACATATCTCTCAAAGCCAGTGTGCCAAACAGTCACAGCCCTTAAGACTAAACAACACACCTGATACACTTGTAATAGGTGACTCTATCGTCAGGCACACTGACGTCCTGCTCACCAGGCTGAACAAGGAGAGGGTCACGGTGAGCAGCCTGTTGGGCGCAAGGATCCGCCACATAACACAAGCACTCAGGGCACTCCAAGGCAAGTACAAATATGACTCAGTCATTGTCCATGCTGGTGTGAATGACCTGAGACGTACCTCCCTGGACTACATGAAAAGAGACATAAAGGAGCTCTCTGAGCATGTAGCCCAGGCCGGTATGACCCTGACCTTGAGTAGCATCTTACCCTCACCAAGAATGATGCCACAATATGAAGACAAGATGATCAATTTCAACAATTGGCTTAAGTACTGGTGTCATTCAAAGGGGATCCAATGTCTGTCAGCTTGTGATGATATGCTCGACAAGCCACGATGCTTCACTAGGGACGGCTTGCACCTGTCACCCCTGGGCTTTTGGATATTGGCAAAGGCTCTTGCTACCCCCATAGTGCCTTTTTTAGGCAAGGCTCAAAAGACAAACCCACCTCCATAGGTATCACAAGGGATAAGAAACTAAGAGTAATGCTACTCAACGCCAGAAGTCTAAACCTCAAGATGCACGCACTCGAAACTCTCCTTAGCATGGAGAACATTGATATCTGTGCAGTAACAGAAACCTGTTTCAGGGCTCCCGAGAGCACCCCAGCACTACCAGTTTATACCTCATACCATGCTTTTCGGCCCCAAAACTTGGACTGAACCACAAAAGGAGGGGGAATATCGATATTCATCAAAGATACTCACACCTCCAGGTTGGTGGCAAAGCACAAAGCATCAGAGACTATCCATGTGCAACGAACAGTGGGTAAAACTGCCTTCCAGTTTATAGCCTGCTACAGACCACCCTCCCAAACCCAGGAACCCCACTCGGCCTTCCTGAGAACACTGGAAAATATGAAGGTCTCTCCAAACACCATTATATTGGGCGACTTCAACTACCCAAACATAGACTGGGAGCATTACTCTAGCTCCAACACCCTAGCCCAAAGGTTCCTAGAATTTATAAACTCAAATGCTATGGAACAACTTGTTACCACTCCCACAAGAGGGGAAACATACTGGACCTGATCATCACCAACATGGGGACTCTATGCTCCAGACCAGAAGTGTATTTCTCACTGGTAAGATCAGACCATAAACTAATCTCACTGGATATTCACATCCCGACCCCACCCCCTGCCCAGAAAACCACAGTGAAAAACTTCTCTAAAGCAAATTTCACACTCCTCAAAACTGAGGTGGAATCCTTCAAAGCCCCCGGGCCTGTGGAAAATACGGCCCAGACCACAGAATCCTTTATAAACGCATTCTATGAACACCTTCAGGAATGCATGGATCATGCGATCCCAAATAAAACCAAGACCCAATCCTCCAAAGGCAGACGTCCTGTCTGGTGGACCCCAGCCATAAACAAACTATACAATAGAAGTAGGAAACTACTAAATGATAGATCAAAATCCCAAAAAGGGAAGGCATCACTGATCAGTATTAGCAAAACACTACGGGCACTCATAAAATTGTCTAAGGCCAGCTTCGAGAGAAAAATTGCACAGGACACTAAGGATAATCACAAGGCTTTCTTTAGTTATGTTAGGAACCTGGGTGGTAATTCCCAGATATGCTCAGAATTAGTCCAAAATGACAAAAAATACACCGAACCCACAGATATTGCCAACATCCTAGCTGACAGGTTCAGCGCAAACCTCTCCCCCCCCTCCCCACCAAAAGGGCAAATATCTATCCCAGCAGAGTGCTGCCCCCCTGACATCTCAGATGCTCAGGTAAGAGCCGCCCTCTCCAAAGCAAAAAACACAGCATCAATGGGAGCAGATGGTGTCCCGGGCTGCGTCCTACATGAACTCTAAGAAGACCTAAACCCAAACATAAAACTACTGTTCAATCTCAGCCTTACTACAGGATATGTGCCCAAAGAGTGGCATACAGCAACAGTGGCCCCTCTCCATAAAGGTGGTGCCTCAACGGATCCTGGAAACTATCGCCCCATAAGCCTGACTAGCTTGGTCTGCAAAGCTATGGAATGGATCATCATGGACCTCATAAATAAAGATATTCGGGACCTACAAACACTGGATCCTACCCAGTTCGGCTTTGTTAAGGGCAGATCCTGCCTCTTAAACCTGGTTGATTTCTTTGAAACAGTCACCAAGACCATTGACGAGGGGAAGGTGGTCCACACAGCCTACCTGGACCTCGCAAAAGCCTTCGATACAGTACCACACTCGGGCATTATAGATAAGCTCACCAGCTTAAATATAAACCCCTATGTCACTAGATGGATTGCAAACTGGCTCAAGGACAGAACCCACATGGTTAGAATTGCTGGAGCCATGTCAGACTCCAAACCAGTTACAAGTGGTGTCCCACAAGGCTCAGTCCTGGGACCTCTCTTGTTCGGTATATATTTCTCGGAGGTACAGGCCAACACGGAAGGACTGTGGCTGACCAAGTTCGCAGATGACTGCAAACTGGGTGCCATAATCGACTCTCCAGCCGACACAAGCATCCTCCAAAAGGGCCTCATAGAAACAGACAACTGGTGCCAGAGCCATGGCCTCAAGCTAAATGCCAAAAGTGTATAGTCATCCCCTTTGGCAAAAACAAAGTGCTCACAAATTACCACATAGGTGGTAATCCATTAAGTACAGAAGAAGTAATTAGGGACCTGGGGACCCAAGTTGATAGCAATCTCTCATTTGACAACCATGTGGCCAAAGTGGTTAGAAAAACATTTTATATAGCCCACCTAATCATGAAAGGATTCACATCTAGATCAGGGGAGGTCATCGTGCCTCTTTACTCATCCCTCATCAGGCCCATAATTGAGTACAATGCCCCTTTTGGGATGTACCTTACCAGACACCTGCAGCAACTGGAAAGACCCCAAAAGTACCTCACCAAGAGGATCAAAGGGCTCAAACAGATGCCATATGCTGCCCGGTTTAAGAAACTCCAGCTCTACTCAGTGGCATACCGCCTGTTCAGAGGCGATATGTGCCTGACGTATAAAGCCATGTCCAACCCGGAATTAATGGACATGCTGCACCTCAGAAAATCCAAATCCCATCGAGCTACGCTCGAGAGACTTGAACCTCAGCACTGAAATAAATAGGACATGCTGGAGGGACAGATTCATAACCCAGAGGCTCCCTTCACTCTGGAATAAAATCCCAGTCCAGGTTAGGCAGAGTCCCTCATTGACTCTCTTCAAGAGGAATCTTGATGAGTGGATGGGAGATCGTAGGTTTACCCCGGGTATCACTTCTGTGTCACTGTTAGACAGAGGCAGAGTATACTAACCTCGAAAAAGGGCATAGCAAAATAAATTTAAAATGGGTGGCGAAAGCCAAACACATTCTGGCTAGGCTTATAAATGCCCTAGGGCAGATAGCCTAGTATGAACCTATGAACCTATGAACCTATGTTAAGGAGAGGTGAACTTAAACCAAAAGACGAAAGGTTAATATTGGCAGCCCAGGATAGTGGACTGCATGCACAATGGTTTACAAAGTCCATTGAACATGTGGGAGAAACAGAAAAATGCAGGTTCTATAAAACAGAACTGGAAACAGTCGCACATCTTATTGCTGGAGTGATACACTAATGGCAGAGAGCCTGTATACTGAAAGGCATAATGATGTGGCAGCTTTGAGGATTGTGCAAACATTAGAATACTGAAGTATCTGAGGAGCACTGGAAACATAAGCCACAAAGCATTATAGAGATTGATGAAGTTTATATTTCAAGGGATCACCCATTACCAACAGTTCAAAAATTGATGTGAGAAAAACCAGATATAGTAGTCCATGAAAAGAAAACAAAAGTAGCATTGATCATTGAAATTGCTGCACCGAGTGATTACAGTGTCTTACATATAGAGAGACACAAAGTTATAAGATACCAGAATTTGCAGACAGAAATGAGGGCAATGTGGAGGAAGGATGCCCAGACAGTTCCAATAGTAGTAGGAACAATGGGTCTCATAAAAAAGAATTTACAGCCTTATTTAGATATGCTACTGATACATGTAACTCCCATAAGATTGCAGAAGGAATCAGTTCTGGGCACACTACTGGTACTGAGAAGAGTACTTTTGGCTAACATCAAAGGTTGAAACAATACTAATTTCATGAACTTTAATCATACTTTCACTTAGGAATGTGTTCCATTCCCATCATGGTACTTGAAACCCAAAAGACTTGGAGAAATTAAACTGAGAGAATACCTGCAACTATGCCCTCAGTCCATTTGTTGGAGATGCCGTGGTTCTGGCAATAGGAATAAACATTATAGCTAAAAACTGAAAATACCTCACAACACCTCAGTTCAAAGACTTTCTTCAACTTCATGTAACTGCAACTGCCATGGAAAATGAAGTGAAAAAAAACAGTAAAGCAAAAATATGACAAAAATAAATTCATGGTTCAAAGTATTTCAGCTCATAGAGAAATAAGACTATAATGAATTATCCATCTCTTCAAGAAATTGAATACTAACAGTTTACATTTAACTATATATATATATATATATATATATATATATATATATATATATATATATATATATAGATCTGATTAAAAAAAATGAAGATCAGAACACAGACGTTCATTTTCTCGCGACTGAAAATACCCAAACTTCACATACCCAAATGCTGAAGCTTTCCCAGGGTAAGTAAACAGTGACATTCAGAGCAAAGGCTGGGATGTATAAACCACAATATTTTGATTTTTACCTTTTGCAAGATTACAATAATATTGAGAGTGGACAGTGATTTTGAGGTAGGCTTATTGAAGTCTAACTAGCAGGACAATAACA
This sequence comes from Protopterus annectens, assembly GCF_019279795.1. NCBI lineage: Eukaryota > Metazoa > Chordata > Ceratodontiformes > Protopteridae > Protopterus > Protopterus annectens. The sequence continues at coordinate 463,060,580 of NC_056737.1, read as the reverse complement.
GCTATAGCTTGCCTGTTTTTTTGGTGAGCAGGTTAGAGGTTTTATAAGCAGCATTTAATTGTTGTATTAAAAAATCCACAACAAATAGCTAGTAATCCAATAAAATAAGGTTTAATAGCAAAAACTGTAGTGCCTTGGCTAACAAGCCTTCTAGGAGATCCTAGAAGGTTTGTTAGCCGAGGCACTAGAGTTTTTGCTTTTAAACCTCATTTTATTGGATTACTGGCTATTTTTTGTGGATTTTTTTTTGTTCTTTCATCTGTGGTTTTTGGAGCTTTAATTGTTGTATTATCTTTTGGGATTAGGTTTCAATGTGCTGTTAGAATATCTGTAACACACAAGAAGGAGAAATTAGATAAATGGGAAGTAATAAAATAAAGCTATCAAAGTTATACCATCTGCTTTATGTTTCTCCCATAGGTCTATGACAGTAATAACTTGCTATCTTTTGGGAAATACATGTATGAGCAAGTCTGCCATTTCTAAAAGCATGTAAGATATAGAGGATAGGATATTAATCCTGTATTCATATATAATTAGTGTATTGTAGTCTTGAGACAATTCTTTGACAGCCCAAACCTCAAAGATCTTGTGATGCATGTAGCAATGGAGACGCTGAAGAAGTTTTAGCATTCTTGTTTTGTAAGTGAATATATGTACATCTTGACATCACCAGACAGAAAGAACATGAGCTGTTGCAAGAGGCAAAAAACAGTGTGTTAGTTATAACCAAATGACTCACCCTTACACTGAGTGCAGGCTAAGGAGAGAGATTTATCATTAAGGGTGGTCTCTCACTTCTTCTGGAACTGATTCACATGAGATGCTACTGGCAGGTGTGTAAATACTCACAAGCTGCTGAGTGCAGTGACCTAGAACTTTTCTAATGGGTGAGGGGACAACCTTGTTATGACAGTGAGCTGCAAGAATAAAATTCCTTACAGTTGTTTGCACTTATACAGCAAGCAGCTGCATGGAGTATTCAGCCGTCTTCACAAAGAGAGATGAAGGGAGTAATGGAAGCACCTGGGGGGCATGACTGAAAGTGATCACCACCGAGTATGAAGCCATGTGGCAGGTTGTCACTGCAATTCTATAAAACACATAGAATATCCAAAACAAACACCATTTTGAGTGCAACAGGTTCATAAATGTACAGAAGGATTTCAAATGACCACCAGTTGGTGGCAAGATTGATTTGCCAGGCAGTGCATTGGTTGGAAATCAGGGAGACCCAAATGAGCAGTGACACTGTCTTAGAAGTGCCTGCCTGAGTCTTCTGAACAAGATGATGTTATTCATTTCTGTTAGATGACTCTGACTAAAATCTTTGTGAGGGTTGGAACATTGAGTCTTAATAGACTATTTTCAATACCTCAGCCATTAATGAACTAGCAAGAAATGGTGAGCAGAGGAAAATGAGTGCCTGCCAATGCAGAGGGAAAACTAGAACCCACCGATAAACACTAGTGCTGGAAGAAGCTGTGAAGAAGAGGAAGGTGGCCACTTGTGTTGTGCTTTTGACGGGTCTCTCCTTATTCACAGGTTGGGCACTGGTAGGACTAAGAAGGCCAGAGTGACAGGAGCAGTGGAAAGATTGGTTATGATAGGAGTTTAGAGATGTTATGAAAAGGCTATAAGGTAGCTTCCAATAGGTTTTAGCAAACTATTGGGAACCACCATAGAAGAAGGTGAGACGTTACTTAGGATGCACTAAGCAAGGCAAACAAGTCCTTATGAGTACCAGGAGATTATCAGGAGAAGGAAAATTATTCTGACCTGGGAATTATGCCTATCTGTCAAGAAACTGTACTGGAAATTTCACATGGGTTGGGTCTATTGTAGTAGCTGGAGTTACTAATATCCAACCCAAAATACTGAAGGCAGTCAGCAGGGATAAGACAACATGGCCCATGTACTTTTTCAATGTTCCATGGAAGACTGAAACAGTACCTCCAGACTGACAAACTTTGGGATTATTCTTATCTTTAAGAAAGGAAAGTAGAGATTCAGCTTGAATTATAGGTGAATTATATTCCTGTTTCCCTGTGAAAAAAAGCCTATGTTAGTGTTTTTTAGGAGTGTCTCTAGCTGACAGTCAAACATTGAATTCAGGAGGAATAAAGGAACAACTCATATGCTGTCCAGGCTATGGAATGGTACACCTGCTCATTAGCTTTGTGTAGTCTGCAATTGTTTTGAAAACCTGGGGAAAGATTATGACCTAGTGCCCAGATGTGTACTGGAAGTAGTCCTCTGGAAATATGGAGTGGTGCAAACTTTACTACAATTTATCATGTCTTATATAAAGGAAGTGAGAACATTCTCTACATTCCTGGCACTATGTCGAATGTATGAATTGTGCGTGTTAACTAATGTCAGCAATGCTATTCAGAATCTCCATGGACAGGTTTTCAAGATCCAGGCAAGGCTGAGAAGTTATCTGTTCTTGAGCCTAGAGATGACAGAAATATTGTCTGTAAATTATTATTTATTTATTTTTCTCATATGACCATGATCACTAATATTGTAGTCAAGTTAATCATTGCTAAGTGTTAAACCGTTAGGAAAATCAGCATCCCTAAAATATGAGGTCATTGTACTATCCAGGAAAACTGAGATTTGTTTTCTTAAGGTGGGTGAAGGAATTTACATACCTACTTCCTAAATCACTCAGGTACAATTGCAAGAGATGCTCCTACACCAAGAATCTGGCATCACTGCTTTCTCTCTCTCTCAGAACAGCAACACTAAACAAGTTGTCAGCTCACACACCACAACACACATTCATAATATGCACCAAGCACATAAACCTTCATATCTGCAGAAACCTACCTAAACACCAGAGACCTCCAAAACACAAACATGCTACATCTAACACTACACCCAAAGCACTCAATACACATAAAAACATTAGCACAAGTGTCTCACCAAATAAGCCCTTAAGGCAATAAACTAAGGGTCCTGTTACTAAATACTGAGTTTAAATCAGAAACTGCACTCTCTGTAAGCACTCCTCTCCCTGGAAGATGTTGCCATCTGTGCAGTCACAGAAACTTGGTTCAAGGATACAGAAAGTACCTCGGCCTTGCAAGGCTACAATGCCTTCCACACTTCAGACCGCAAATTGAAGGTGTGAGAACCAAAGGAGATGGAGTATCTATCTTCATTAAATATAATTATACTTCCAGACTGGTTAGACAAGATAATTCTATGGAGTTACTCCAAGTCCAAATTACCATGGGTAAGACCTCCTCTTCATGTCATCATCAGTTACAGGTCCCCTTCTATAAACCAAGAAGCCCACACAGCTTATTTAGACCTACTTGAAACAATCAAACTACAACCTAACTTTATAGTCATGGGTGATTTCAACTATCCCTCCATTAACTAGAAATCTTATATGAGCCCAAACTCACTTGCACAAATGTTCCTGGACTTTGTTAACTAAAATGCCCTGGAACAAATAATGTACCACTCCACAGGGAGCTCTAATATTCTAGACCTGGTCCTCACCAATATGAGTGACCAACCAACCATAACTCAGTCATTTTTGAAGTAACAATAGCACCAGAACCCCCCAAAGAAAAAATTAGGCTAAAAAGCTTCACCAAAGCTAACTATACCCTCCTAAGGGATGGTATAATAGACTTCCAAGCTCCAGTTTCCACAGATGGCATTGACGGTTATACTAAGGTATAAACTGATGCCCTGTATAAACATCTACACAAGTGTAGACACAACTGTGCCTGATAGGATTAAAGCAAGATCCTCAAGAAAAAACAAACCATCCTGGTGGTCATCTAACACTAATAGATTATACAAACAGTGAAAGAAGCTGATGTCTAAATACAAAAGTGAGAACACAGAATTGAGAGAGCACTGTCCTCAGCATAAACAAGCAAATAAGACAACTTGTAAAATCCTCAAAAAGCAACTATGAGAACATTTTAGCAACCATAACCAAGAATAACCATAAGGCCTTCTTCAGCTATGTCCGCAACCTAAAAGGTAGGACTCAGATGTGTGGTAAACTAATTGTGGATGGTATCACACACAATGACCCTGTGGAAATTGCAAACCTGCTAGCAGACAAGTTTGGCAAAAATTTCACCCTCTATCCCCCAAGCAAACCATTGTCTGCATCTCCAAACAGCAAGTCATTAATTCTCCATCCAAGACTAAGAACACAGCCTCCATGGGACCAGATGACATTCCGGGCTGCATTCTTAATGTTCTTAACAAAAGCTAGCTACTCCACTAGGCACCCCATTCATCCACAACCTGAGTACTGGCTTTGCCCCCACTGAATAGAAAACAGCTAGATTATCCCGCTCCACAGGGGTGGCTTGGCAACAAACCCAGGTAGCTATATACCCATAAGTTTAACCAGCCTCATCTGCAAGGTAATGGAACAAATCACTATGGATCTCATAATTAAGGATATAGGTGATCTCCTAACCATAGATCCTTCCCAGTTCAGTTTTGTCAAGGGTAGGTTGTGCCTGCTAAACCTGGTGGACTTCTTCTAGAATGTGACCAGAGCCATAGACGAAGGCAAAGCTATGCACACAGCCTATCTTGACTTGGCCAAGGCCTTCAACACAATCCCACATTCGGTCATCATTGACAAGCTAACCCAGTTGAATATCAACTCCAATGCTGTTAGGTGGGTTGCAAACTGGCTCACAGATCAACAACATTCAGTCAAAATGGGAGAATTCACCTCTACCTGTCACCAGTGAGTTCCCACAAGGGTTACTGCTGGGCCCCTTCTTGTTTGGCATATACTTCTCTGAAGTCCAGTCCAAAATGGAGGGGCTGTGGCTACCCAAGTGTGTGGATGACTGCAAATTAGGTGCTATCATTGAATCCCCTAGCGACGTCAGTATTCTTCAAAAGGGGCTTACACAGACAAATGATTGGTGCCAAAGCCATGGTCTTAAAGTAAATTCTAAAAAATGCATCATCAGTCCTTTCAGTAAAAACAATGTCCCTGCTGGTTATAAAATAAACAGTAATACCCTAAGTACCAATTCTGTAGTGAGAGACCTGGAAACACAAGTTGACTGTGACCTCAACTTTAACCACCATGTTTCTACTGTGGTGAGGAAGGCATTCTACATTGTTAACCTGATTAGCAAAGGCATCGCCTCAAGAGCAAAAGAAGTTATAACTCCCCTGTACTCATCCCTCATCTGGCCTATTATTGAATATAATGCTCCCTTTGGTATGTACAGTACCAGACACCTGCAGCAGCTTGAGAGACCTCAGAGATTTCTAACTAAGATAATTCAGGGTATCCAGCACGTCTTATGCAGACAAACTGAAGTCACTGTCATTGTACCCAGTAGCATATAGACCACTTAGAGGTGACTTGTGTCTGGCTTACAGGACTACCTCTCATCCAAATCTAAAGAAAATGCTGCACTTCCATAAGTCAAATGGGACTAGAGTTAGCCATTCCATGTACCTCTATCTAGCCTGCCACATAAATAGGACCTGCTGAAGAGACAGATACATGTCTCAGAGGTAGTCAATCCTCTGGAGTAGGCTTCCAATCCATGTCAAGCAGAGCACCTCCATAACCCTGTTTAAGCACAACCTGGATGACCGGATGGGAAACCATAAATTTCTGCTGGGGATTGCCTCTGCTTCTCTCCTGGACATAGGTAATCCTTGCTAGAAAAATCTTGGGCATAGATGATTTTGCTCGTCCCTCTCTAACATAGATGATGAACAGACGTGGTATTTTGTTTAGATGCTTTACTACATAGAAACACATCAGGATGGATAGTAACATCATAAAAATATAAAAAACTGATTAACAGACAGATTTTACAGACATGCATGCTTACATCTCAACAACTTACTACAAAATGGCAGTCAGAATTGCACATGCTCAGTATTTATACACTTGCGCAAGCCTTTAGATACCTTCTTAAGGTACCTACACACGCATTGATCTACATCCTCCCTCTTAGAAATATTGCCCTCAGTAAAAACAACATTGGCATTAGACGTGCATTACTATAGACATTAGAAACAAACACAATGTTCATGTCCAAGTTGCTGTGTATCTCTAACATGGTCTGGTGATGTGACCGGATCTGGTAACATAACAATCTGGACTGGGTTTAGCAACATGGACAGTCTTCGGTGAACAACTCGTATCAGGAACTTCTGGATTTATCACAAGAATGGGACTACCTCTGAAACTGGAACACTGGATAACTCACTCTGAGATAAAGAGTCTTTCTCACAGGCTATGTGCTGCGGTATAGGCTCAGACACCGGCATCAAATCTTCCTGATTCCACCTAAACTCTACTTCTTGTGATTCCACAATGTATGATCTTGGCTCTGAGCAAATATTCTTCACAGCTGCAATCCGATCATAACCTTTAGGCGTTTGCATCCCTACCACTTCTTCTCGTAATGGATCGAGCAGTTTGCTAGTTTTATCATAGTAGTATGTCTAGGTTAAATGCTTCTTCAACAGATTGGTTTTCACTCATCTGTTATTCTTGACACATGAAACCAACAATTGCCTACGTATTGGTAATGTGGTTCTGGTTTGTTTCTCCAGAAGTCTCTGGGCAGGTGAACCAAGATGTTTATCATGAAGAATATTTCTGAGATTCAAAAGATACAGGAAAACAGCACTATTGTCTCGTTTTGACTTCTCTAGTAACTGTTTTGCACTTTGAATTGCACGTTCTGCCAAATCATTTGACTGCGGATACTCTGGGCTACTCCTGACATGTGTAAAGTTCCACTCTTTGGTGAATCTTTTGAACTGTTGGCTTGTAAACTGTGTGCCACTGTCAGAAATAACTTTGTGCGCACTGCCATGGACTGCAAAATGACACTTCATCTTAGTAATGACAATACTGGATGCTAGGTTGAGAAGTAGGTCAATCTCAAACCAATTAGAGTAAGAGTCTACTAACACCAAATAATGTTGACCATTCCACTCAAAAATATCAGTGGCTACTGTCGACGAAGGCAGTTCAGGAGTCTGGTTTAGGTGAAGTGGTTCCTTCTGTTCATGTAGCTTTGTACCATTACATACAGAACAAGATGAAAGTACTCTGTCAATGTTTTGTGACATAAAAGGCCAAAATACAAGTCTTCTTGCCCTTCTTTTGGCAGTCTGATCCTGACTGACCACGATGCAAGATAGTAATGTACTCTGGTTGCAAGGAATTTAGAACAATTACTTTTGGACCTTTCATAATGATATCAGAAAAAAATGTCATCTCTGTATGGAAAATAAGGTTGCACTTCTTGAGGTAAACTAGATTGCTTTGATGGCCATCCTTGTTCAATAAAGTGGTTGAGCTTCTGTAAAACAGGATCTGTGGCTGTTTGATCTCAGCTCATCAAGACATGTGGAAGAAAAATGTCTCACTTCCATGACTTCAAAATCAAGGTTCTCATTCTCAAGTTGTTCATTGGTGTTTCTGGGTGAGCTGGATAATGTATCACCAAAATAGAGAAGTTTGCCTCTCTTGTAGACAAGAGTGAAATTATACGTTTGCAATCTCAACATCATATGTTGCAATCTGGCCAGAGCTGTATGCATTGGCTTTCTCAAGATAGTAACTAGAGGTTGTTGGTCTGTTTCAATTTGGATAGGTCTACTATAAACATAAGCATGGAACTTTGAACATGCAAACTCACTTGCCAAAAGCTCTTTCTCAATCTGGGCATACTGTATTTCAGTTTGGGTAAAAGTTCTCGATGCACAGGCAACAGGTTGACCTTCTTGTAGAATGACTGCACCTAGAACAAATCTCCAAGCATCATATGATAGAATGACTGGCTTGGGAACATCATAGTATCTGAGAGTTGGTGGACTGGCAATTCTCTGTTTCAGGACATCAAATGCTCTTTGGTGCTGTTCTAACCAAGACCATGATACATCTTTATATGTCAGCTCTATAAGTGGTGCTGAAAGTTGGCTCAAGTCTGGAATGAACTTGCCTAGATCATTAATCATGCCAAGAAAACATTGCAGGGCTTGAACATTGTCTGGGGCTGTCCTCTTGAGAATGACTGCTTAGAAGGATCTGGTCATAGGCCTGAAATGGTAAATAAATGACCAACATAAGTAACTTCACGTAACCTGAATTGACATTTCTGTGGATTGAGCTTAAGATTCACTTGATGTGCTCTTTCTAGAACTTTTCTGAAGCTTCTGTCTTGCTCAGCTTCACCATTTCTTCCTAGTAGTATGTCATCTACTATAATAGCACAAGGATACCCAGAAAATAATTGCTCCATTGCATGTTGAAAGATTTGACTTGTAGAATTTAACCCAAATTGCATTTTCAAAAACCCGTACCTGCCAAAAGGAGTTCTGAAAGAAGTTAGCAATGACGATTTCTTGTCAAGCTGAATTTGGCAAAATGAACTCTTTGCATCTAAGAGAGAAAAAAATAGTGCCATTTGCCATCAGAGCTGCAACTTCTTCAAATGTGTGCATTGCATGATGATGTCTTTTTACTGCTTTGTTCAAATCTCATGGATCAATACATATTCTGATGTCATCTGAGCTTTTCTTATGAGCAACCACCACGGAAGATACCCACTCAGTTTGTTCACCTACTGGACAAATCACACCTTGTTGCACAATTTTATCTAACTCAGCTTTAACTCTGTCCTGCATAGCTGTTAGAACTTTCTGGGCTAGCCTGATAATTGGACTGACATCTGGGACTAACTTCATGGAGTACACAGCTGGAAACTTGCCTAGTTTGTCTTCGAAAAGATTAGCAAAGGAATAAAAAATATGTTGGACGAAATTAGAGTAGTGGTCTTCCAAGCTAACCTGATTGACTTCCTCATTAAATGAAAGCAGTCCCATTTTCAAACTGTCTCTGAGCCCCAATAATGACTGGACATGGCTCTTGACCATATAAAATAACAAGTCATAACTTCTCCCAGCAGAGTAATATGAAAGTACTACTGAGCCTTCAGTCTGAATGTCTTCACCACCATAAGCAACAAGCCTTGCACACTTTGCCAGATCAAGCCTTTCACCACTATACACTCTATTAAATGTTTCTACTGACATAACATTGCACTTGGAACCTGGGTCAACTTTGAGCTCTATGGGTTTTCCATTTATCCGAACAGTACAAAACACCTCATTCTTTCCCATAAATCTACTATTTAACTGTTTCATGAAGCACTAACACACCATCAACATAAAAAGTAGGGTCACAGCTTTCTAATTGATCAACTTGTTTATTAAATGGTTCCCTTTTAATAAAAGAATGTGTGTCTTTTGATTTACAAAACCACTTGAAATGATTCCACTTATTGCATTTGTGGTACTGCTGACCAAAAGCTAAACATTTTTCATTTTTAGATTCATGAGTTCCACCACAATTACATTTGGCAATGAAACTAGGTTGGGGCCCATGCTTTGAGTTTGCTGACTCACTCTTGTACTTCACTGAGACTGTGCAAACTCTGCAATTTGCTGGAAAGCCCTGGGGTTTGTCATTGGGTGCTGCAAGGGCTACAGTTGCTGCCATGCACTTGGGCCTGTTTCTTTTAACCACATGCTGCATACTATCATCATGAGCTCCAGAAGTTACTGGAAGCATGCTTCTCTCATTTGTAAGCATATTTGTGTGCTTTTCTGTGAGCTTGTATATCTGACAAATCTCAGTGGCCTTATTCAAAGTTAAATCACTGTCACAAAGCAAAATCTTTCTCACAGCATCATCCTTAATACCACACGCAAGTCTGTCTTTTATCAACTCATCCCTTAAATCACCAAATTTGGAGATTTTAGCCTTGTTTCTCAAATCAGTTATATATTCTGCAAAGGTTTCACCAGCCTTTTGATCCCTTGTATAAAATAAGAGCCTTTCCATTGCAATGTTTGTCTGGGGGTTACACATTTCTCTACATTTACATTTTAAGCACTCAGGGTCCTCCCTTGACTCAGCCAGTACAACAATATGATGGTTTTCCTCCACTCCTGCAAAGATAGCAGGTGCATACACAAATGAACACTCCCTTTCAATGGTTCCTCACCCAGCTAAATTAAGTAGAATAAATACCTTTGTACAGTCATCTTTATCGGAAAATGCAGCCTGTATGAAAATGTCGTACTACTCGTGCTCACTCTCCAATTCTCTGCAATATTATGGTCAAACACAAGTGGACCTGGTTTATGAAATCCATCTGCCATGCCAACAAATTATGCACAAACACACTAACAATATGGCCCCTGCAATTATGTACAAACAAGCTGTGCTGTGAGAGCTCTTAATAACATTCAAATCACAATAAACTATTCAAAATACTGTATTTTGCAAAGTATGCTCTGAAATGCCTGTGTTTTGTGAAATAACTTTACTGTAATACTGCACAAACATGCAAACACTTTATATACTTCTGATAACTCGGATATCTTTAATTACTATGAAAAATGTGTGCTTAGTGAAAATGCAGTCATTTCCTCTTATTTTATTTATTTTCCATAGTAATTTGAATATTTTTATCAATATCAGACATTTCAGTTTATTTAAATATCTTTTAGAGCATTCTGTATGCTTCATTTCATATTTTGTAAATAATAAATTATTTGAGAAAGTTTTAACATCTGAAATTCATTTCTGACCTGTTTTGTGAATTATACATGCAGTAGGGATGATTCACACCTCTATATTCCTCCAATACCAACCAGGTGCCTCTTGGACTTAAATTGGAGAAACTGGAACTCTTTCTGGCAACAAGTCATTTTGGCCATGCCTCTTCTGACACTATGTCTTTTCAGACATCCCACGTCTGATGCCATGTCGCTTGTCCCTCTCCAACATAGATAACAAACAGGTGGGGTAGTTTGTTTATATGCTTTATTACATAGAAACACATCAGGATGTATAGCAGCATCATAAAATATAAATAAACTGATTAACAGACAGATCTTACAGACATACATGCTTACATCACAACAGCTTACTACAAAATGGCAATCAGGCTCACATGTGCTCAGTATTTATACACTTGTGCAAGCCCTTAGATACCTTCTTAAAAGTACATACACACACACACTAATCTACAGATGATATCTCTTGTCTAGTATTATATTGGGTTTTTACGGCTACGCTTTTAAAGACCCTCGGGTCAGTAGCCTAGTAACATCCTATGAACCTATCTGCCTATCTGTGACAGCCAGATCATTTATACCTTAGACAAGTACTGCCACCCATACTCTGAAACCTTTTACCTTACGGTTACCACCCTTCCCTTTGTCAGCGGGACACTCATGGGTTGAGCCTTCTCATCCCATTGCCTGCATTGTCAGGCAGTGGGACTGTAAAAGTTACGTTTTTCAGTGCAGCTGAAGTGCCGTGGAAAAGCCAAAAATACTTCAGGTTATTCCACAGCAATGCGGCTATGTCACCAACCTAGACCTGCAGTTAGAGGTATCCCCTGTTAGGTCCGGGTGGTATAATTCAAGCAGCAATTGGCTGCAAGGATGGAAGGGAGCAGGGATTCACGTCAGAAGAGCCCTACAAAGGTCACAGCTGTAGACCAGTTCTGTATTAGTGCTCTACAGCTGCTAATAATGTCTTCTGATTGAAAGGACTGAGATTTCCCAGCCGAGAAGCCAGCAAGGAAGCCAGCCAGCCATACAAGAAGCCAGCAAGGAAGCCAGCCAGCCAGCAAGGAAGCCAGCCAGCCAGCCAGCTAGCAAGGAAGCCAGCCAGCTAGCCAGCCAGCAAGGTAGACAGCCAGCAAGGAAGCCAGTCATCCAGCCAGCCATTTCAGCAGGAAGGAATCCAGCTAGTCCAGCAAAGACTTAATAGTGGTAAGTACATAGTATTTTGTGGCTTTAGTTATTTAAAATGGGAATGTTGTGCTTTAAATATTTAATGTTTAGAGGTTAATAGGGGGTGTAGTATGAAGTATTTCATCTGTGCAGTGGTAATTTTGAGAATTCCAAGTAGTAGTTTTAAATGGGAATATTGTGCTTTATTTAAATTTAAGTTTTTAATGTTTAGAGGTGAATGAGGGGTGCAGCGTGCAGTACACAGTATTTAAATATGTGCAGTGGTTATTTTGAGATTTTAGAGTAGTAGTTTAAAATGGAAATATTGCGCTTTAAATTTTTAATGTTTAAAGGTAGATGGGGTTGCAGTTCGCAGCAGTTAAATCTGTGCAGTGGTTATTTTGAGATTTTCAAGTAGTAGTTTTTAAAGGTATAACACATGTGTGTGTATGTATATGTAATTGTGATTGTTGTTTGGGGTATGATTTGGAAGCATTACTTTTTAAAGGCTGAACCGTGTATATAGAAGTTTTGTTTATTTCTGGTGGGGGGGCCGTCTTAAATATAAATGTAGAGTGATGTATTTCTATTGTCGCAGCTTGCATAGTTTGCACTTTTATGTGTGGAAATGTGTAAAATTTAATGCTGTTTTCAGGAATTTAGGATATACTGTTTGGTTAGTTTTTCCTGTTTTTGCAAGTCAATGTGCATGTGGTACAGGTCTACCTTTTGAGGGGGAATGTTAATAGATAATGTAGTGCATTTATTATTCTAGTAGGTACGTTGCCAACTTGCCGAAGCTGTTCATAGGTTCATAGGTTCATAGGTAGATACTAGGCTATCGGCCCTAGGGCCCATACAAGCCTAGCCAAAAAAATGTACCCTGGTTTTCGCCACCCAAGAAAATTATTTTCCTGTGCCCCTGTCGAGCAGAGCCACAGAAGATCATTTTCATTTATAGTTGTAAATATATGCATTTTGTTTTTTATGCTGCCTTTAATAAGGTTAAAATGTGCTGCTTTGCTTGTAATGTGTGAATATGGGTGTGCTGATTTTGCTTTGCCCTGTTTATTGCATCAATGTGCTGAGTAAATTACTCTTAATTTCTATGTTTTGAGGTAAAAGGGGTCCATGGAGCCTGCCGTACATTGTAGTTTTTTTTAGCTACTCTTGCAAGTATTTTTAAAAGGTAAAATGTTTACAGATTTTTCCTTTTTTTTTTTTTTTTTTTTGTGGATGCATGCTCAGAAGTTAATGCAGTGCATTTGAGATTGTGCTAAACCATGTCGTCGTTACTGCATAGTTTGCTTTTATAAGTAGCAAAGTTTGTATTCTGTTTTTAGTGATGTCTTCAATAAATTTACAATGTACTGCTTTCATTATAATCCGATTATGGCCAGTGCTGCTGTTGAGCATGTCCATTAGTAGATCACTGCGCTGTGTAAATTAGTGCTATACGTTTATTTCTTTTAACTGCTGTGGTCAAAAGCTAAATCAGGTCTATGGTGTCCACTGTGCATTTTCGTTCATTTTAGTGATTTTTTTGTGGTACAGTGAAAATGTGTTTAACTTTATTTTCTTGAGGGGTGGGGTGGGGGCATGTTCGGTGGTAAAAATAATGCATTTTGTTTTCTGCGAGCTGTGTTAATATCAAAGTTTTCAATGGCCAAAATGCCCCCTACATTACCTCATTTATTATTTTACCTTTTTCAAATGGTTTGTAATGTTAATTCTTTTCTGCTCCATTCCTCAGTTCTTTCATATGCCATTGTTTTTCAAGCCAGTTCTTTCATATGCCAATGTTTTTCAAGCCAGTTCTTTAACATGCCAATGTTTTTCAAGCCATCACGTGCCAATGTTTTTCAAGCCAGTTCTTTTGCATGCCAATGTTTTTCAAGCCAGTTCTTTCAAGTGCCAATGTTTTTCAAGCCAGTTCTTTCATGTGCCAATGTTTTTCAAGCCAGTTCTTTTGCATGCCAATGTTTTTCAAGCCAGTTCTTTCAAGTGCCAATGTTTTTCAAGCCAGTTCTTTCACGTGCCAGTGTTTTTCAACCCAGTTCTTTCACATGCCAATGTTTTTGAAGCCAGCTCTTTAACATGCCAATGTTTTTCAAGCCAGTTCTTTTGCATGCCACTGTTTTTCAAGCCAGTTCTTTCATGTGCCAATGTTTTTCAAGCCAGTTCTTTCAAGTGCCAATGTTTTTCAAGCCAGTTCTTTCAAGTGCCAATGTTTTTCAAGCCAGGGTCTGTATTCATCCATCCATCTAAAACCCCTTTTTCCCATTTTTGCCAAGGGCAGTTCATTCTCAGGTCTTTACTGAATCTATATCAAAGAACGTTAAGCTACTTCATGTTTCATATGCCGATGTTTTTATGATATCATGTGCCAGTCTTTTTCAAACCAATGATTTCATGTGCCAGTGTTTCTAGCCAGTTCTTTCATGTGCCACTGTTTCTAGCCAGTTCATTCATGCACCAATATGTTACTGCACCCAACTAACACAGTTTTGCTAAATATGTTGCATATCAGGTAAGTACAGATTCAAGAATGAAGAGAGCAGCAGCTTCATCGCAGTCAACCAGCAGCAAGAGAATGTGCAAGTGGCAGGATGTTTGGAAAATGGAATTTGACTGGATCTAGAGATGCAGTGATGCCAAAGCATTCTGCAGGTACTGCAAGGGAGAATTTCTAGTGACCCACGGTGGAAAAAACAATGTTGCACGACACGAGGCAGCTGAACAATATAAGACTGCTATTTTTCAAGCTTAATCCAGTCACCTGATGACAAAGTGGGCAAGGAACACAAACATTGAGAGACCAATACTTAGGATCATTGCAGCAGATGCCTCTGAGGTGTTCCATGGTGTTAAGCACAATATTTCCTATAATAGCTTGGACTGTGCAGTAAAGTTGGCCAGCCAGTTGTACAGTGACTCAGACATTGCAAAGAAACTATCTTGTGGAAGAACCAACGCTGAAGCCATAGTCGAAAATGTTTTGGGACCGCACTCATTGGAATGCCTCCTGCATGACCTTCAAAAAACAGGCACTTAATTTGCAATTTCATCAGATGCTTTCAGCTAGGGGAATATAAAATTATTTCCACTTGTTATGAGGTATTTTTCTAAAGAAGACGGGGTGGTGAATGGCCTTTTGGACTTCTGTGAAGACCCCGATGAATCTGCACAGGCCATATCACAGCAAATTGCGAACATTATGGAACTGCACTACTTGCCCTGGAACAGCATTTCAACATATGGGGCTGATAATGCCAGTGTGAACTATGGGAAGAAACCTGGTGTGTATACCAGATTAAAAGAAAAGTGCCCATCACTCCAGAAGGCTAACTGTGTTGCCCACATCATTCACAATGCAGCCAAAAAATCTGCAGCACCACTACCGTATGACATGGAAGTATTTGTAATGAAACTTTTCAGCCATTTCTCAGGTTCTGCCACAAGGACCAGAGACTTGAAAGACTTCTTTGAGTTTTGTGGCTTAGAATTTGAGAGTCTATTAAGACATGTACCAACAAGGTGGCTGACACTACTGCCAGCCATTGAAAGAGTAGTGAAAAATCTCCCAGTGCTCCAGTCTTATTTTCTCTCCCAGGGAGAAGAGGAGACCCCCCCCCCAAGGGCAGATATGGAAGTACTTTTCAGCTAATGAGCATGGTGAGAATGCATTGTCTATGCTGCCCCAGTACTATTTGCACTTTCTTTATGCTGTTGTTGTCGATTTTAATGAATATGTAAGTACATTAGAAAAATCAGGACTTACTGCCATGGAAACTTTTTGTGTAATGGTCTCTCCGAAGCAAAACCTGCAGGCAAGAGCTGAATGTGCTTTCTTTGGAAGGAAACAGGGCACTTATGAGCCCATTAGACAGCACTTCTGCTAACAAACTGAAAAGAGACTTCATTGTGTTCTTGGAGACAGCAGTGAAGTACTTGGAACAGTGGTTTGATTATACTGAAAACAACTACTTGTTTACACTGTCTAAATTATCTCTGAGCCCTTTGCTTTCAGTGACATACTCAATGTAACCACTGCCCTGAGTCTGCAGGATGTAGATGAAGACCATCTTTTCAAGGACTACTTGGTAATTAGGCCCTTTCTCAAACAGTTATGTAAGACAAGCTTAACCCTAGGAGAAAAGTGGCTGAAGCTTTTCAGAGAAGGGCCTGAGCTGACTGCACTATATCCACTAATTGCTAGGGTATTATCTATACCAACATCAAATGCATTTGCAGAAAGAGTTTTTTCTTTGGTGAAAGGTAAATGGACAGATGTGTGAAACCGATGTAGTGTAGACTTGTTAAAAGTTGAACTAATGATGACTGTAAATTGCCGGAAGAAATGTAATGACTTTTATTCAAATATTGTTTCAAACCAGGCCCTTCTTCAAGCCATAAAATCTAATTCAAAATACACTTTAAAAAAAAGTGATTTGAGTGTACTAGTGTGCAGTATGTAGTATTAGGATGCAGTATGTAGTTTTGTGGTGTTCTTTGCTTTAGCTTTAATTTGCTAGTGTGCAGTATGTAGTTTTGTGTTTTTCTTTGCTGTAGCTTTAATTTACAATAAAAACAGTCTTCATATTACACTTGGCTTGTGTATGTGTGGTGTGTAGATTTTTTAGTTTTCTTTCAGAATAGTCATGGTTGGTTTATGATTTTAACTTTTTTAAAATAAACAAGTGTCTGTTTAATGAGTAGTGTGTTTTTTTTTATTCCTTTAAAGTTTGCTTACTGTTGCAACTGAGTAATGTGTTTTTTTGCAGTAATGCTTCACTTCATTTAAATGGTTTGAGTTTTCAGTATGCTGCAATGTCACAATGTTGTACCCATAACTGTAATACTGAATCTCCTTTAACACCTCTGGTGATGTCATGGTGGGGGTGTGGCCAGTGTCATATTGGTCACACACCCTGTCCTACTGGCCACACCCCCATGTCCAACTTTGGCCTTGTTAAAAGATGGCAACCCTGTTTTACCTCTGAGGCACCAACGGTTGATATTACTCTAATGCTTATGTTTTCTTTCCACAAGCATTTTGTAGATCAAGATTTAGATGATGGTGCCTTGGGGCTACAGAGTGGGCAATATTTTTTTAAGATTCTGGAGGTTATTATTACTTCTGTCAGACTGTCAGTAGCTTTCTTGTGCTAATCAAATGCTGATGTTTACCTCCTGAGTAGCTTATTTTAAACCTACAACATTATTTCATACACACTTAAATGGTCAATGGCATACTTTACATTTTCTTATAACATGAACTTATATCTGCTGCACCTCTGAACCGCTGATCACTGATCAGAATTTTTAACTTAATTGCATTTCGTGGCAAAGTCTGGTGGAGGGAAGTACACAATTTGAATGTTGCATGCTGGAACCATTTGTATTTCCCTAACTCCTTTACACGGTATAATATGCTGTCTTTCGTCATTCTGGTTGATCACCCAAAGACAGGCTTTATGCTTCTTTTATCGGCGCATATGCCTGTTGAAATTTGTATTGTATGCTTGTTATTAATGTTCATTTATATGTTGTACAATGTTATATACTTAACAGGGTGGTCCCTGTTTTTATGAAAAGCTCTCTATGTTGAAAAATTGTTGTACTTGGCTATTTTAGACACAAGAAATACCTTCAGTATGCTACAGGGAAGCAATAATGTTTGTGTCATATGCTTGATGAATGTTTGGAGCAAAAGGACTCATTTCATTTAGCAGAAAGAGAGAAGTGACATATTGTGGTGTGAAAATGATTTTTTTGGCAGGGGGCATTGTTAATCTTAAATATGTCTACATTTTGTTATAAGCTTGGAATGCTAAAATGGCATACTGACAATACTAAAAGGGTAAAAATATTTGTTTACATAAAGAATTATATGCCCAATTTCCTATTTGTTTAGGAGACTTGTTTAAGTGATGTTCAGCATATGAAATCACTGAAAAATAACTTTACTTGGAGAGATTTCTTCTTATTCCTCAAGGGGGTATAAGGGGATGACAACACTGAAGTACTGCTTATCAGGTGCTTCAGCAAATGTAGGATAATGAGGGGAAATATGTAAATAGCTCTGTTTTTAGGGACTTCTCAAAATCTAACCTTCTTCAGTTACATGATGACTTAAATAAATTCTGCTGTAATCCTTCTCTGAAGGATCCTATTGCTAATGCTGCTACCTGCCTCTGACTTCTTCTCCCACTTAAATAGTTGTATTGATAATGCAGTCCCCATCCACAACAAATATAATAAGTTTAAAAATAAACTCCTGTGATGGAATACCTCTAGAAATAAATTATATAACAAGAGAAATAAACTGATTAGTGCTTATAAGAGATCTTGATCTGGCTACCTTAAGAGCACACACACAAGCAAAACAGGAAAAAGTTTAAGGGAGCATTAGGAAGCTCAGAGATGAGTATGAACTTAAAATAGCTGATAAATCTTTCTTTAACTATGTCAGGAAGTTAAGAAAAAACACGCAACAGTGTTTGGATCTAGTACGTAATAAAATTACACTCTCTGACCCAAAGAAAATATATAATATCCTAGCTAACAAATTTAGTGCAAATGTTATTCCACTCACAGTTATAGCTATCCCACAGGTTCCACAATCCCAACCACCCCCTTTAATTACTATGGAACATGTTTCTCGGGCATTTCAAAAACTTAAGAATATTTTCATCCATGTGTCCTGACAACATACCAGCTTGCCTGATTATCAGTGCCAAATATGGCTTTGCTGAATCACTACTCAACCTCTTTAATCTAACCTTCTTCACGGGTTACATTCCTGAAGCCTGGAAAACATTCATTGTAATACCATTACCCAAGGGTGGTCCAGCCATGGAACTTAGTAACTGTAGACCCATGAGTCTCACTAGACTCATGTGTAAAGCTATGGGGCACATTGTCTCAGACTTCATTAGTCTGGACATTGAAAATCTCTTAACCCTGGACCCTCATCAATTTGGCTTTATCAACCTCATTAATTTATTCGAAAAAGTAACTGAAGCAGTGGATCGTGGTTATGGAGTGCATACAGCATATCTAGACCTGCCAAGGTTTTTGAGACCATTCCCCATGCAAGCATTACTGATAGACTTGTAAATCTGAACATTAAATCCTTATATTGTGCAATAGATAGTTAACTGGTTGTTTGACAAAACCCATGTGTTTAGAGTAGCAGATGCCACTTCTGAAAGCAAAAAAGTTACCAGTGGTTTACCACAGGACTCAGTTTTGGGCCCTCTTCTATTTGGCATATATTTCTCAGACCTTCAAGCCAGCACTATGTGTCTATAGCTAGCTAAGTTTGCAGATTACTATAAACTGGGTGTTATTTGACTTTCAACTGATTCACAATTGCTCCAACATAGCTTAGACCATTTTAACATTTAGTTCAAGTGCAATGGTCTCAAATTAAATGTAAAACAATGTAGCATAGTTCATTTTAGTAAACAAAACTGTTACATTTCTCATATATGAGATGCACCCTTCCAGTCAGATACTGTTGTAAAGGATCTGGATACTGCTGTTGATAATTCCTTATTTGACCATCTTGTCTCTCACAGTAGTTAAGATAGTCTTTTATCTGGCCCATCTAATTTCCAAAGGCATCTCCACTAGATCAACAGAAGTCTTTATTCCCCTTTAATCATATCTTATTAGACCCATTATTGAATATAATGCATCTTTTGTCATTTATTTATCTAAACATATCACACAGCTTGAGAGACCTCAGAAATTCATTGCAATTCATCAGTAAAAGGATCAGCGTCCTCACAAATCTTAAAAGGCATAAGATATCAGTAGCAGAGCTATTTAGCTGGCTGTGACTGATTCTACAACCATCTGGATATACAAAGCTGATTTAAGTATACTTTTTTGCACTTGTTCTGTTTCAGTGATAGTTAACAAAACTGTGTTGCATTTATTTGTTTCAATGAATATTGAGTGAATATTGGTGGTCTCCCTCTGCAGTTCATTTCTCTAGGCTAGTTCAACAACTGAGCTGTAAGCCAGCTGGTTTCATAGTGGGGGTTGATTTGTAAACTGTGAAGTTTTATATTTGTCTGATTGCCTGGAGGACGGGGTCTATCTTTTGTTTTATACTACTGGTATAGTTACATTTCTGTGTATTTGTGCTCAGTAGCCAGGGCCAGCCTTAGCCGAAATGGCGTCCTAGGTGAAGTAGTGCTCCGGCGCCTCTTAAGCCCCACCTACACCACACTTATGAAACACCCCTATTTGAGCTACACCCACTGGTCATTCCCCAAGAAAGCCACTCCAGTCATCTCCTTAAATTATTTAAATGCATAGGAAGAAAAAGATACCTTGTAATGTAGTTAAACTGCAACTACCTTTACATAAGTATTTTTCTACTTGAAATACCAGAGCCAGATCATGGTCAAATAGGGTTCTAGGAAGGGTAATAGATTGCCACCCCAGACCAGCCCCTCCTGCAACAATCCCCAGCAGCAGCCCCCTCCTCAGCCATTCCAGTGTTCCATTATTTGGTTATCTCACCAGTTACCATGCGTATGTTCTATTATTTGCTTCTACAATGATTACAGATATTGAAACAAAATAGCACAAACACAGATAGCCATTTGCTAAACAAACAATACAGTCTCACAATGAAAACAGACTTAGCATGAGCAGTAAACTTCTCTGCCCTTGAAACTCATTCATTGAAATGGCAAAACTCACATTCATTGAAACAGCATGAAAACCCACATTCATAGAAATGCATCTGGTTGTTGGTGAATTAAGTTTACCTTTGGGCTGCTTTCAAAACAGACTCCTTGCACACATTTTTTTAAGGCCATGCATACCATGTATTTATTCTTTAATTCACTTTCCTGATTGTATCGAATTATATTCCTTGTATTATATTCCTTGTATAATATAGCACCACTTGTTAGAATATGTTTTAAATTTGTAGTTTTAAACATTCTTTTAATAAGCAATGAAACAAAACTTATGAACCAAACACTACCCATTTCAGAAAATTTCAACAATAAAGGGCCACTCAAGACTTCTGTCATTACAATCCACCAATATTACTCCAGACACACAATCTCTGCAGAAGTAAAATCATCTGAATTCCACATTAAAGAAATCTGTAACTAATGAAGAGGTTGCTATTGGCAAACAACTTTACATATCAATGTTATCTACAAATTCAGTGCCTGCTGCCCTTGAAAAATTAATTGCCTATATTACATTAAAAAATTGGTAAGTTGGTAATATTGCAATAGGAAATGACTAACAAGTTCACAGTCACTAGGTATCTCATACAAAAGGTCATATTCAGGAGTGTAGAACCCCTATCCCCCCCTTATAATGCACCAAATAATCAACAATTATATAGGTACTGCATATCAGCCCTCCATCTACACGGTGTGAGAGTGGAATCCACAGTCTTCAGCACCAAAGGCAGTTATACTACTAACACTGCTTTCACATTCTACAACACAGTGTGCATTTGATAAACAAAAAACAGCTAGTTGCTCACTGAAAACATTTACACTTGTTACAGTGTGTTAAATTTGTAGTTTTGAATATTTTTCCAGTAAGTAATGAAACAAAATGTATGACCCAATAATGACAAACCTTCCCATTTCAGAACATTTTAACCATAAAAGGCTTCTCAAACAGTATCAGTCAATAAGCACAATCTCTGCAGAAGTAAACATAATCTGAATAATTCTACATTAAAGAGATTTGTAACTAATGAAGATGCTATTACTGGCAAAGAACTTTACATTCCACTGTTCCATCTACAAATTCAGTGCTTGCTGTCCTTGAATAATTAATTGCCTAGGCTGCATTAAAGAAAAAATGGTACACTGATAATATTGCAATAGAGAATGACTGAGAAACAGACAAGTTCATAGTTACTAGGCATCTTAAACAAAGGACGGCTCACTAAGGGATGCAGAACCCCTATCCCCTCTCAAAATGCAACAAATAAATCAGCAACTAGGACATTACATACCATGTCTCCATAACTCTACATCTTAGTACAAGAAATCTGAACAAAGCCTAAAATAAAGGGGGGGGGTCAAAGGTCCCCAAACAGGGACAGATTATAAATATTGCTCTTATAGACTTAGAAAGTTGCTAGAATAACAGCATTTGTCTTAGCATGCATTTTCTGAAGGAAATGAAGACTGAAATTTAAATGCATTATTGACTGACATTTCACCTCAGTGATTTATCAGATCAAATATTTTAGATGGACAAGACAAAAAATGTGAGGCAAAATCTGGGAACTATATAACATTATGGACAATGGAGATCTATGTCTCAGCACTCTATCAATGGATACATGGGCTTTGGGGAGAAGGAAACTGACCAGGGGTGTTAGCTGTAAGAAAAAAGTGATAGCTGTGGGGAGGGGTAAAGTGTGTGTGGTGAGGCAAATAATAGGTTGAGAGCACTGATCTTCAATAATACAATGCCCCACTCACTGTAAGATTCATCAAAAAAGGAAATCTTAAATCACAGCCATTTTTTCACCTGCAGCAATCCATGATGAAAGACTGTAGTGTTTACTCTTAAGAGAAATTAATAAAATGCTGCCATACACTTCTGCTACCTGCATGGAGTTTATACCCTTCTCCTCCCAACTAACATATAAAACATGTTGACATTTCTCCATACCTCTCAACCAGCTTCCAATATCAGATCCACAGATGCAGGTCTCGGTAAGCAAAAAAGTGATCTCCACATTTCCAAATGCCTTTGTAAAGGTGCCAGCAGCTTCTGGGGGGGGGGGGGGGGCTGAAATGCACAGTGAGAGTAATACAGCACTTTAAATCCCTCAGATAAAGAGGACCCTAATCATTTATGGACAGCTATAGCTGCATCAAGGTTTTAAAGATGATATAATTGCAAACAGGAAACTAGAGCAGACTTCACAGCACACATGTAACATGATGGTACCTGGGTGCAACAGTAAATAGCCTGGTAACAGAGTTTTTCTGCTAGCTTAAAGAGATGAGTTTCAGAATCAGGAAGTCCCAGGTAAAGGGCATTAGTGTAGTAAAGGTAGGATGAAACAGGAACATGAACAGGTTTTGTAAGATCCTCTCAAGGAATAAGGTGTTCGATCGTGGAGATATTCCACAAGTAGAAACTTAATTATTTATCCACTGTTCGCATTTGGTCCCTAAAAATTAGCCAGTTCCCAAGGATCATGTTTAGACCATGCATCTTACTTAGCCAGTTTAGTAGTGGCAGATATAATGGATAAAAGTGTGTGTGAGTGTGTGTGTGTGTGTGTGTGTGTGTGTGTGTGTGTGTGTGTGTGTGTGTGTGTGTGTGTGTGTGTGTGTGTGTGTGTTTTCTGATTCACGTTTGCTGCATGCCTATAATTATGTATTACATGACAGTACTGCATGCAGGCAAAACTGGCACAGTATTTGTTGTAGAGCTGTTACGTCTATTACAGCTTCTGAATTCTAGATAGTCCACAAAACCTCATCTGTAATTATTTCAAATATTGTGGCTGGAGTACTCTTATAAGGATTATTAGAGAAAAATAAAACACTACATTTGAGTTGGCGTGGGACAGATTATGATACTTTGACTAAAGGAAAACATTACAGCTGAGTTAGTGGGCAGTATAGTGGTCACTGGATAACAGGACCATGATGCTATAGACTGTGAAGATAATGGACCAACAAAACTAATAGCTATGGCTTAGCAAGAGGCAGTGTATCAGTTCACATTTTAATTACATGCCATCACTTCTACAGCAGTTCTTTTAAGTTTGTATCTGCTGAACATTTGGAAATCTTCACCTCTGTAAATTCTTCTGATGTTCTCAGGTGTTTTTCAGTGTTCTTCATTCCCATCTTTATTCCTTCAAAACTGCATATATTTACTTACTCACTTTTCCTGTGCTCCTATTTCCCATTTTTATTAATTTAGAAGTGCACATATAGAGTTATTTATTCTACTCTTAAAAGACTTCTCATTCATATTGTAAGACTACTTTTTAACCTTATTTCAAACCGATTTCATCGTGTCAGTTTCATTGTAAAGAGGATGTCCATAGAACTGCAAATATACCTTAGTTGTTACCATATTAAACAGGGATAACAGCTTTTTATATTATGTTTGTGTTGCCACTGTTTATACATCCCAACATGTTATGGCCTTCCTTGCCCTTTTATTACTTAATTACAATGTGGACATACAAACCAATTGTCATTTCCCTGGACCTTTTTCAGTTTTGGTATTACTATAATTTTCCTTCTAATTATATTCATTTCTTACATGTTATTTAATACATCTATTATTTTACAGCTTTTGCACTGAATTTAAGCTATGTGTCATATCCCTCCCAGTGGCTTTCTAACTCCGTTTTCATTTTTTCTTCACTTCTTGCACTTCAACAGTGTTGCCCATATTTGAGTGCTGTGCTAAGTAAGGGCATTCTTTCACTTCCATGCCTTATGCAATGCATGTAAAACATTCAAATGGGCCATGCTCAGCAGTACTAGCCCCTATTGTACTGTTCTAATAATCAGTCCTTTTTCCTAGTGGGTTACAGCTGATTTTACTATTACTTTCTACATCTATTTGTACAACAAAAGCTTTCCTCAGGACAGCAGCCTAGGATCCATTCCAAACTTTCTAATTTGTTTTTGAATGTTTTGTATGGCACTATGTTGAATTCCTTTGTAAAATCCAAGTTGCTAACCATTACATTACTCTGTTGGATTTAGCTGACATATCCTTGTCAGCTATGAAATCATACTGCCTTCAATCATGTACTGCATGCACAACTAACAACCAGAAATGGTTCTGTAACATTTCAAAACAAACTACCTTGTTTTATCTGTGGCAGATGACCTAATTTCCAATTTTCCACTCATAACACGCATATTGCAGAAAGTAACATTTATTATGTTTCGGTCTGTACTAGCATAGGTAAACTCAGTAAAAACTGCTAAGAACTTACAAACATTGAACATCTGGAGGTTAGCATATATCGCTTTTTTTATCCTAGACATACATGCAATATCATTTGCACCCATCAATGACATCTGGCTGATGGTTTCCCAAAATTAAAGGATGACCTCACCCAGAAACTAAATTTATTCTATATTTATCTGCTAAGCAGTACAAATTCTGCTGCTTAATTTAAGTGACTAGCATGTGTCTGTAGTTCATTGTGCCTCAAACTGACCTGATGACTTGACTTTGCTTTACAGCCAAAATTTTATGTTCCTAAATTGTACTATTTGTCACCATTTTATAACTTATCTAGTATGAAAATGCCTGTTTCTCTTTTTTTTTTTGCCTTTTTAGTCTATCTATTCACTAAATGGAAGTCTGCTTTGTTTAAATGCCTCAGGAAAAAAAGCATCAACATTTTTGAGTGTCTGTCACCGATTTTTATTAGTAATAGGACACTGAATGCTATTCAGAATGTCATTGGAACGCTGAAGAATAGAGTAGAGTGTCATTATGATGTCTTTTACTATCCTAATCCAATTCAGGGTCATGTGGTATGGAGCCTATGCCATCTCCCACAAGGCAAAGGGCAGTGTAATTAATTCTGTGCAAGGCACTTAAGGCCACCCACAGTCTCTCATTGTTATGCAGTACAAATACTTACAGCCAGTCTGAACAAATATCATTTCACCTACAGTACATCTTTGGGATGTGACAGTAAACTGGAGCACCTAGCAAAAACCCAACACAGACACAGGAAGAATGTAAAAACACTGCGCAGAAGACACCCCAGCTAAGAACTAAAACTAAAGAACCAAGGGCAGTGAGAAGGCAATGCTAACTACTGTGCCAGGGAGACACTCATGGAGTGGTAGAACAGGATCGGAAATATCTAAATCTTCCCCTTATCATATGCAAAAGTGCTGAAAAGAAACTATCATATACTAACTATTGACTCTGATGTCATTTTTGTGGAAAATGATGGAAAAGGTCATCAGGGACAAGCAAGACCCATAATAGCAAATTTGTACAAAGCAGTGTTTTCAGTTCAGTCCAGTCAAGAACAGCAAGTGGGTCACATAAATGGGTAGGCATTATTATACCTACACTGGGTATGTCGCATACACATACATACACACACATGCCCTTACCTCTCACTTGTCCATTCTTGCTCCAGTATGCAACGTCTTCTGCAAATCAAATTCCGCACCCCCAAAACAAAGACGTACATAATCTTTCGCACATGCACAGCAGGTGTTTGCGAGCTATTTTCGTCATCTGCGGCCATAAAAGGAGGGCATTCTTAAAGAAGAACGTCCTTAAAATTGTTTTTTTTTTTTTTCTTAATAAAAAGAAAATGAATCTCCCGGCTGCCACAGGCAGTCTCCGTTTTATGGACAGTGTACCACCAAGAACAGCACAAACCCAGACTAGATAAAAAAAAAAAAAAAAAAAAAAAAAAAAAAAAAAAATCATTTAAATAAATAAAATTGCGCCCTTTATGTGATCGGGCTGTACGGCGCCCTAGGCGATTGCCTAGTTCGCCTATGTCTAAGGCCGGCCATGTCAGTAGCAGAGCTGTTTAGCTGCCTGTGACTGAGTATACGACCATTTGGATATTCGAAACTGATATAAGTATACTTTTTTGCACTTGTTTTGTTTCAGTGATAGTTAACAAAATTACTGCATTTATTTATTTGTTTCATTGAATACTGATTGAATATTAGTGGTCCTCTCTGCAGTTTGTTTTTCCCACTCTCCTGTCCTAGTGTTATTGTATTCTTAAACGTGATGGCTTTGGAATTGCCTGCCCCAGGTGAAAACTTGTCTTTGGACACTCCTCCCAGCCCCATCTCATTTGCTCACTCATCTGAGTTCAGTGAGATCATTTGGGAAGGACTACCCCTTGCCTCTTTGATTTCAGAGACTCCTACCAGTCCCATATCATCAGCTCTGTCTACTGTGTACAGACAGAGCATTTGGGAAAGCCAACCCCCTTAGTTTCTTAATCTTGAATTATCTTCTGTTTCCTCCCTTTCCACTTAACAAAAAAAGTACACTTTATTCAGCACCTCTTACTGTAACTGTGTTCCACCTACTTTATGAGCTTATTTTGCTTTCCTGTGTTCTCTACTTCTCTTAAGTGTTCAAGTGCTCTTATTCTGCTGTATTTATTACTGCATGTTAGTAGCCTGATTAAATTTATCTACTATTCTAAGCATCTTAGTTTTAGTTTTAGCACTTGTGCTACAGGAGAGTTATTTTACATTTAATAAGGTTTTGTGGTCTACACTCTTGTGGACAAACCCTTATCAAAACCTTCTCTCCATAAGTCCGCCCAAGTATTCAGAACAGTACGTCTGGACAATTTATTTAACATTTGTTAACCGGGAAAGTCAGATTTGGAATAAAGCCAATTTTTCAGCAGAGGCTCGGGAAGAAACACTCTGGATGCATGTCTTTATAACATGGGAGTTAACTGGAGCACCTGAAGGAAACCCACATGAATGCAGGGAGGACATGTAGACTCCACACAGAAGGCACCCCAGCCAAAAATCAAACCGGAGAACCTCTTGCTGTAAGGCAACAATGCTACTGCTGCACAGTTTCTCCTGCCAGCCTGGTCGACATGGGCATACTGAGACAGTGTAGAAACTGCCTCATGTTCACTGACAGCCCTCTTCTCCTAGCACATAATTCTTCTACTTGTGAGAAATGCATCTACATCAGTAACCTAGAATCCATGCTCTCTCCCAGCACAGTCAGTACTCCTGACAAAAAAGAGATTGCAGCACAAACATCACACCATCCACATTGCATAACCAAGCACAACACCCACTCACCTATGCAGAGGTCCTCAATAAAAACTTACCTAAACAGCAGAGACCTCCAAAACACACTCACAAACATTCCACACACAACACCAAACACATCACACACACCAGACAATGCACCAGTGTCTCACAAACACAGCCCATAAGGCATAACAATAAACCAAACATAGTAGTCACTGGTAACTCAGTTGTGAGACACACTGATGTCTCCCTCACCAGGCTCGACAAGGAGAAGGCCATGGTCAGGTGTCTGTCAGATGCCAGACTCCGACACATCACACGCACACTTAAGTCTCTCCACAACAGGTACAAGTTTGACTCTGTCATTGTCCATGTTGGTGTGAATGACTTGAGATGTACCTCCCTGGACTATATGAAGAGAGACATGGTTGAGCTCTCAGAGTATGTGTCCCAGGCAGGTATGACCCTAGCCCTAAGCAGCATCCTACCTTCACCAAGAATAATACCACAATACCAACAAAAATAATTGACTTCAACAATTGGCTTTGTTTCTGGTGACTTTCTAAGGGGATCCAGTATCTGTCTGCCTGGGATGACATGGTTGACAGGCCTCGATGCTTTGCCAGACATGGCCTCCACTTGTCACCCCTGGGATTCCAGATCTCCCCCATTGTGGCTTTTTAAGTCTATGTCCCAAAGACAAATCTTCCAACATAAAATATCTGTCAAAAACCAAATTGAAGGTCAAGATGCTTAATGCTAGAAGCCTTAACCTGAAAATGCACTCTCCTCGCACTGGAAGATGCTGTGCGGTCACAGAAACTTGGTTCAGGGCTGCAGAGAGCACCCCTGCCTTACCAGGCTATACCTAATTCCACACAGTCTGACCACAAAATGAGATCAGGAAGACTAAGGGTGGTGGAGTCTCTGTTTTCATTAAGGACAGGCACACCTCCACAATGGTTTGCCAGCATGATGCCCTAGAATTACTCTAGGTGCAACTGACAGTTGACAAGACACCCATCCAAGTTATAGCCAGCTATAGACCCCCCTCCATGACTCAGGACACCCACTCCTCCTACCTAGACCAACTTGACTCCATCAATGTACCCCCCTAACACCCTGATCCTTAGTGACTTCAACTACCCCACCATAGACTGGGTGAACTATTCCTGCACTAATGCACTCACCCAATGATTCCTTGACTTCATCAGTTCTACCGTACTAGACCAGCTCGCCTCATCCTCCACAAGGAGAGATAACATTCTGGACCTGGTTTTCACTAACATGGACTACCTCTGCACCACTCCCATAGTATGTTCTTCCCTGGTGAGATCAGATCATCGATCTGTCTCATTCAAAGTTTCTATCCCACCCAACACCCCCAGCCATAACCAGGCTAAAAAACTTTTCAAAAGCTGACTACAAACTCTTAAGGCAGGGTATCAGTAGCTTCACACCACCCCCCTCACAGGATGGGGACAACTATGCTGAGCAGTACACCAATGAGGTATACAAGCACCTGTGCAACTGCATGGACTCAGCCATCCCCAACAGAACTAAAACCTGCTCCTCAAGGAAACACAAACTTGTCTGGTGGACATACTCCATCAACAGGCTTTACAACAAAAGGAAGAAACTGTTGTCCAAGGGGAAAAAGGAACAAATTTCAAACTGGAAAAACTCCCTCCTCAGCCTCAAAAAGTAAATTAGATCACTAGTGCAAATCTCCAAGGCCAATTATGAATTGAAACTAGCCTCTGAAACAAAGGGAAACCAGAAAGCCTTCTTCAATTATGGCAGGAACCTCCATGGCAAAGCCCAGGTTTGCTCCAAATTAGTACTTAATGGTACCACTTACACTGATCCTGTTGACTTAGCCAACCTGCTAGCAG
Organism: Protopterus annectens; assembly: GCF_019279795.1. Lineage (NCBI taxonomy): Eukaryota > Metazoa > Chordata > Ceratodontiformes > Protopteridae > Protopterus > Protopterus annectens. The sequence continues at coordinate 463,031,104 of NC_056737.1, read as the reverse complement.
ATAGGTTCAGTGCAAACTTCACCCACCATCCCCCACAATGGCCCATTCAACATTTCCAATACTTGTCCTGCACCTCACATCTCCGTAGATTAAGTGTTAAAGGCCCTATCCAAGGCAAAAAACACAGCTTCCATGGAACCTGATAATATCCTAGACTGTATTCTGCACCATCTCCAGCAAGAACTAGCTTCGCCATTGAGCACCCTATTCAACCACAGCTTAAGTACAGACTTCATTCCAGCAGAGTAGAGAACTGCCATTGTTATCCCCTTGCACAAAGTTGGTGCCACTACTGACCCTGAAAACAATCACCCCATTAACTTGATAGGTCTAATCTGTAAAGCCATGGAGTGTATTATTATAGACCTCATAAACAAGGACATAGGTAATCTCCAAGCACTTTACCTTACCCACCCAGTTCAGATTCATCAAGGGCAGATATTGCCTGTGGAACCCGATTAACTACTTTGAGACTGTCACTAAGGCCCTTGATGAGGGAAAGTCAGTACATACAGCTTACCTTGACTTGACCAAGGCCTTTGACACAATCCCCCACTCAGGCATCACCGAAAAGCTAATGCAACTCGGTGTAAATCCCTGTCTCATCAGGTTGGTGGAGAACTTGCTCATTGATAGGACCCACAAGGTCAAAATAAGTGCCTCCACCTCTGACAGCAGACCTATCACTAGTGGTGTTTCCCATGGATCTGTTTGACATCTACTTCTGAGAGGTCCAAGCTAAGACAAAAGGCCTGTGGCTGACCAAGTTTGCAGATGACTGCAAGTTGGGTGCTGTCATTGACTCTCCAAATGATGTTAACGTGCTGCAAGAGGGTCTCACAGCAACAAATGACCAGTGTCTGGCCTTAAGTTAAATGCATAAAAATGTATTATCATACCATTCAGCAAAAACATGGCCCCTACTAATTGCCACATCAATGGCAACCCCCTAAGCACACAATCTGTGGTGAGAAACCTGGGTACTCAGGTTGACAACAATCTCACATTTGACCATCATGTTGCGGCAGTCATTAGAAAAGCCTTTTAATTGGTTCATCTCATAAGTAAAGGAATTGCATCCAGAAATATGGAGGTTATTGCCTCTCTGTACTCCTCCCTCATTAGGCCAATAATTGAGTCTAATGCCTCATTTGGTATGTACCTCTCAAAACACCTGCATCAAATGGAAAGACCACAGAAATATGTCACAAAGAGAATCCATGGCCTCCAACACCTGTCCCATGTGGACAGGCTAAAATCACTATCATTCTACTCGGTATAGTACAGATTGCTCAGAGGTGATCTGTGTCTTGTCTTCAAGGCAATATCAGACCCTGCCTTATTAGAGATGCTCCATATCCATAAGTCTAACTCCTCACACATCGCCCACTCAAAAGGCCTAAATCTAATATGCGACATCAACAAAACCTGCTGGAGAGACAGATTTGTCTCCCAGAGACTGCCCCATCTCTGGAATAGACTTCCCATACATGTCAAACAGAGCACCTCGATGACCCTCTTCAAGCACAACCTTGATGACTGGATGGGAAACCACAAATTTGTCCCAGGGGTTCCACCTTTGTCCTTCATTGACAAGGGTGATAGGTGCTGTCTGAGCATTCTTTTTTAGGGATAAACTCTTGGCTAGGCTTGTAAGGGCCCCAGGGCCACTAGCCTAGTAACCTCCTATGATCCTATGAGACTGGCAGCATTTTCTCTGAACCCAGTCTCTTACAGACTCCTTAGAGATGTATGTCTAGCCTTTCATGCCATGAAAGATCCAAAAATATTTGATCTCTTGTTCGCCCACAGAACTGATGGTATATCAAATACTTGGTCAAATAAACTAAACCTTCATCAGCAGATAAATAAGGCATTTTGGAGTGATAGATTAATTTCCCAACATATCTCTCATCTCTGAACCAAATGTTGACTATATGTCAAGCAGAGTAGTACCCTTGCCACCTTCAAGGTAAACATAGATAATTGGATGGGCAGCCTCAAGTTCTCTCCCAGTATATCTTGTTTTGCCTTCTTTGAGGCTAGAAGGATTTTTTTTTGACTAGGCTTGAAATGGTCTGCAGAATGATTGCCTAGTATTTACCTATGAACTCATGTTTCAAAAGATTGCAGGAAGGCCAGCTAGTCACTATCAATAATAAATAGAGAGCTGGGAAAGATAGGTGATGCCATGTAGATCCCACAGGGGACAACTGCTGCTAATCTTAATAAGGTGGTTAAAGAATGTTTTGCTGTTCAGAAGAAGGTAGGGATATGGGGAGAGAACTGATGATGAAAAAAAAGGTACATTCTTGACCACAGGCCTTCACACTCCCTCCACTGAATAAGCTACTTATTAGGTATATTGCTGATTGGTCTGTTAGACATACACAAAACTACAGCTCCCAGTGAATGTTTACACCTGTTTTTTCTTTTCTTTTTACCCTTATTCCAGAATTAATCAGCTGATAATAACTAAAGAGCCTGTACATCTAGTATAACACTTAGAAATCTTCCCAATTCTCTTGTCTGATGACAATCCTCTTAGACAGCTTTCCTTTCTCAGCAGAGATAACATGTAGACAATGAAAGGTACACTTGTCTTTCTGTAAGAGATAGACCCAGTCTACCTCTAATAAAATGTCTATGACAGTTAGCAGGGAATGTCTCACTTAAGTTCTGACTGCATCCAAGAGGAATGGGAGAACTTTAAAGGAGCACTGGCTGCCTTTTTAAAGAAATGCATTGCTACTGCACTAAGATGCATTTGATCTGAACAGAAGGCCTATCAAAGAGAGCTTTTGAGTTTACAGGACTGTGTCAGAAGATGGATAGATATGGGGCTCAGAACAGAAGGCACAGTAGGTAAGAGCCAGCAGAGAAAATCTCCTGCAATATTAAGTTGATCATGCTAAGGGAGTCCTATGACTGAGGGATTTCTGAATCTATCCTGGCCAATCAAAAATACTTTGGCTTAAGGTTAAAGAAGCAGAATACAGAAAGACTGGTCAGTGATCACACAAGTTAGGGGCCTAGTAACTAGGGATATTTCACTGTTCTCCATTAGGTGCACTGGAGCACTTTATCAAGTTCAATATTAAACTTTATACAAAAAAGAGAGACTTGGGCAGATTAAGGTATTATTGCTGGCTTATCAGGGTATTATATGATTTCCCCACTTAGATCTCACCAAAACAGTATCCATGTTAAGTATAATCACGGTGGAAGAAGGTGAGAGGACACTGATGCTACAAGACAAGGGTAAGATTCCGTGACTTGACAGAATTCCTCTACAAATATATATTGGAGTAAGCAGAGCTTTTCAGTTAATTTTATTTCTTTAGCAAACTATGTCTCAGCAACTAGAAATGCCTCTCCCTTCTGGAAGGACTCCGTTATCTCTGTGATTCCAAACCAAGGAAGTGATCTCTCATAGGCTGGGTTGTATAGACTCATTTTAAGTTTAAATCATGACTATAAATTCTATATAGTAAAACTGGCAAACAGGCTTCCAAAGCTTCTACCCAGTTTGGTCCATTTGAATCAGATTGGATTTGTCACTGGCAAGATGGCGTTTGGCAACTTCACCAAAATTACTTTAATGACTGAGAACCTCAGCAGGACTAGTAATACATTATTGCTTGCTAGCTTAGGTGCAGAGAAAATGTTTGTTGAGGTTAACTAGGATAATTTATTTAAGGTCATAATCAGGGTAGGAATACCAACTTCATTTGTTGACATAATTACAAAATTATATAAGGACATTTTAGCTAGAATCAAGATGGGGTGAGACTGTCCTCCCCTAGCCAATTAGATAGGGGATCCTGACAGAGAAATCTGCTCTCCCCATTACTATTTGCATTTTATTTAGAGTAATTGGCAGCCAGACTCTTCTTTGGAAGGTTGCTGAATGGGGAGGGGCCACACTTAACAAGATATGCTTTTTTGCAATTGACCTTCCAGTGTAACTTGTAAACCCGAAGGTCATATACCTTTTATTTCATGAGTTAGAATTACTTGGAAATCCCTTGGGTTACAGAATTAATGCAATTAAGGATGAAAACAATTAAGATAAACTGCATTCCATCTGACAGGCTGATGAAAGGCCTTTTTTTGGAAAGCCCCAATAAAATGAGTTACATGGATCATACTTTCACAATAATCCTTGTCTCTTCATTGGAACTTATCTATAAAGACATATTGAGTAAGGCTAGACCCTATTGTCACAAATGCAAACTTAGCCATTTGGAAGTATGCAAATGATGCAGGCAGTCAATTGGTTCATTGTATCCCAAATCTTTTATGCCTCTCAGACGGTTCTCATATCCCCATCCAGCCTAAATGCTTACTAAACTTAGTAAAGTCATGCTTCATTTTATGGGAGACAGGCCAAAAATGCAAAGGCAACTGCTTACTCTTCCATTCACTTAAGTGGATTAGAACTCCTGGCCTTTGAATACTATGTCAATGAAGCTACACTGAAACTCTTACACAAGCTATTAGTGAATGATTGTAAGGGGACCTAGAAGTACATTGTTGTATCAAGTTGAGGGACCCTCTATGTTTATCTGAATAACTTAGACTAAAAAGAAATGGTAGTTCAAGGTAAACTCCAACGGAGTTTCAATACTCCTTAAAGTCACACAGTGGGCATTTTTGGATACTGGCACTAGAAAATGGACTGCATATATTTTACCAATCAGTAGCCTCCTGCACTGGATTTTATGGACAAAAGAAGCAAAACATAGTTTGGTTCGCTGCTCGTATCACTGGAAACAACTAATAGAGGCAACAAAATCATGGAACAGAATTCTTTTAAAACCAAATGTGCCATCAAGGAAGATTAGATTAGATTTTATGGGCAGTAGGCTGAGAGTCTAAAGAATAGTTTTTACCTGAACAAAAAGCCAGATTGGCCATTATGGGTGTTCTGGTTCATTGCTAGCAGAGCAGATGGCTACTCACAAAGGGGATACTTAGCACCCTATGTTATTAAATGAATTGCCCCTGGCAGGAGGATTACAGACAGATTTAGGAAAGGATGGGAGCCAAAGCTTCAGACCACTGCTAGGCATATGGTATAGCATAAGCTGCTTCAGGCCACAAGATATCTGACCCAATCAAAAGAAGCAACATTTCAGGAGGTAATGTGAGAGTAATTCTTTTTTATTTCATTAAAGCTGGCTAAAATGTTTCCAGGAGTTTTCTATCTGTGTACTAGGGATGTACAGCTTGCTCTTTAGGAGACTGAACCCATATATTTTGGGAATACTCAGTGATTAACTAGCATGAATGTGACTAGCAATATGTTTGCAATGAGTTTTAGCCGCTGCAGATGCAGCTTTTCACAGATTTATTTTTGCGGTGAGTGCATGGACCATGTTGCTACAGAATCAAGGAAGGAGACTATTAGGCTTTCTTATGTTAGCAGCAAAGAAATGTCCTCACCCACTGAAGAAAACAGACTGTCCCTCCTGAAAGTGCAAACCTACTGAATGCAATAAAGGACCTATCTCAGTTAAAATCAGCTAAAGAAAATCCGAAAAACAGAGGAGGTAATACACAAAAAGAGGGTCTAGATGGATTGCACTGCTAATCACACTGATGGAGTTGCACAAAGATAAATGCTTGTTATTTATTGAGAAACTGAATTAGAAACTATTTTAAAGTGTCTTTGTATAACCACCTATTTGTTTTGAAACCATTTTAAGTTTTAAGCCTTCATTGATTGTTTGTCAAGCTTTATCTTATTGTTTGCAATAAAATTTATCAGAAAATGTAAGGCTTCTGCATACTGGGTAAAACCTTTGCTGCCTCCCCCCCTCCCCCTGGCTATTTTCAACAGAGTCCAGCTGTTAAACATTCTAACATAATGAATTTAGCCCCAAAATCAGATCACATTAAGGTGCCTCTCCTCAATGCCATATGTCTAAACAGTAAATTGCCTAATCTTGAGGCATTCCTACATTTGAAAAGCATTCATGTCTGTATACTGACTGAGACTTGGGTTAAATGTAAAGAGATCACTCTCAGTATACCTAGGTTTTGCATTTTTTTCATATCATCAGACATGATGACACGAGGTGTAGACTGCATATTTATCAAGGAACATATACGTCTATGCAGATCCCTAGGGACCCACAAACTAAACTCATTTTGAACTACTAGATGGAATTAATTTCTGACTAACAGCTTATTACAGAACATGTTTTTTTTGTCCCCTGATGACCTGTTAAGATTCTGCAGTATTCTAAATGATCTCTCTATTAACAAAAACTCTATTATTCTGGGTGAATTTAACTACCTTTCAATAAACTGGGACACCTATACCTTCAATGTAGGATATGCCCGAAAATTCATAGACTTAAAAAACAAAAGCTTCCTTGAGCAGTTGGTAAACAAATATACTAGAAGACATATCATTCTTTACCCAGTTGTTACAAATATGGCTTGCCTCTTGAACTACTCCTCTGGTATCTCCTTCCCCAGTGAAGTCTAACCACAAACATGTGACCTTTTCCTTTAAATTTCCAAACCCCATTAAATTTAAGGACTGCAAGACATACCAACCACAACCTATTCATATATCAATATCAAAATTCACATATGACTAAACTATTCATGACCTTGATTCAACAGTAAAGTTCAATAAGGAATTCTACACCCATTAGAAAAATGCATAGTTAGTAGACCCTAAACCACACTTGTGGTCCACTACCATAAATAAACTCCACAATAAAATAAATAAACTCCATAAATTATATAGCATATTCAAACCCTTCATCTCAAGAAAAATGTCAAAAGCACTACCAAAAATAAAAGTTGCTAAGATGGTAGCAGCTCCCATTGTGTGTTTTATGTTTATGCAGGAGTTATCAGTTTGTCATCCATTTTTGGAGTCCGTTTGGGTGGCCAGGTGTGTGGTTGGATGTACCTGAGGTGCCTTGGTTGGATCATTTGTATTTGCTTGTTTTTAGAGTAGTTGGTCTGGTCATGGCTGTTCAGGCCTTTGGGTGGAGAGTTGCACAGAGTGTGGACGGTGGAGACAAAATTGTCTGCTGATGTGTGCTAGGTCTGGATTTGTTTTATGTTGGGTCAGGGGGAACTGGACTGAGATTTGGGATGTTGCTGGTGTGGAGATGGGGCTGGTGATGGTGTGGATGGCTATCATCGTGGATGCTGAAGATTGTGATTGTTGATCTGTTTGAGGCCATTGGGACCTTCAAGTGACAGAAACTCAACTTTTTGTCTACTAGATTTTGTTTGAATCTGTATCTGAATCTGAATTTAAATCTGAATTTTGAGTTCTGCTGGTCAATGGGGACCTGACTGGGACTAGGGATTGTGGCAGCAAAGTTGGTGAGGATGGCTGTAGTCACTGTTATCACCACCATGAATGAATCTAGCATGGCTGATGAAGTTTCTGTGCCTTTGGATTGCTTGGACTCTGTTGTTGTGTATGTGTATATTGCTTCTGTGTTTACGTTTATACATGATTTTTCTGTTTATGTTTATACATGAGCTTGGAGAAATGTAATTTTGTTCAGCTGGGTGCTTTTTGTTGTATGGTCTGAATGACAATAAAGTTTACTTGACTTAACCTGGCAAAAAAAATGAAAATCAAAAACAATGAAAGGTCCAGTAAAGGAGGCCATTAACTTAGGATGATCTCTGAAGGCAAACGTAATTTAATATCTTTCTTTAGCTACGTTAGAACACTAAGAAACAATACTCTACATTGCTTTGAACTTTTTTATAATGACACCTCAAAATTACCAATATCCTTGCAAACAAATTTAAAGCTCTAAAGGGCATTTACCAAAAGTGATAACCAACACTAAAAATTCCTCTTCCATGGGACTGGACAATATTTCTGGTTGTTTACTTAATAATGTTAAACATTTCTTTGCAGACCCACTTCTTGGGACATTTAAGCTAAGTTTAGCCACTGCGTTTATACCTGATGAATGGGCGACTGTAGTGGTGATGCGTTTTGATAAGAGTTTGCTTACAGTCAACACAGGTAGTTAGACATCTCAGTCTTACAAGCCTTATCTGCAATGGTTTGGAAAGTATTATAACTGATATTATAAACTACAATATCAAGAGTATTACTGTACTTAACCACAAGTAGTTTGACTTTGTGAAGGTTAAACCCTGACTACTGAATCTAGTAAACTTCTTTGAAAGGATTATATTGGCAGCAGACAATGGCCATGATGTACACAGGGTGTATCTTGACCTAGTCAACACTTTCAACACCACTCCCAATGTTGGCATCATACAGAAGTTAAATGGTTTCAAACTCAATTCATATTTGGTTAGATGGTTAGCAAATTAGCTGAAAGACAGAATCCACACAATCTGAGTTGCAGACACAGCAGAAATAAAATGTATAACAAGTGACCAGCAGTGTCCCTCAGGACTCTGAGCGGGCTCCCCTTTTTGCATTTACTTCTCAGATCTCCAAACAGGTCCAAGGCCTCTGACTAGCAAAGTTTGCAAATGACTGCAAACTGGAAGCTGTTGTTAAGTCACCCTTGGACACCCACATTTTTCATGATGAATTCTCCTTAGTAAACACTTGGTTTACTAAAAATGGGCTCAAACTAAATGCTAAGGAGTGCATTATCATCACCTTTGATAGATAGCCCCTCCATTCATCATACTGTATAGACAACGCACAACTACAAAACAAAAAATGTAGTCAGGGGCCTGGAAACTTGGGCTTGCTAATCCTATCTCTCTTGGCCATCATGTGACAATGGCTGTCAAGAAATTCTTTTTTTTATTACAACTAATTGTCAGTTCAGTAGCTTCAGTTTCAAAAAAGGTAATTACTCCTTTATACTCACTAATGATGAGACCAGTTATTGAGTAAAATGCCTCCTTTGGGATGTATCTCACTGAACATATTGAATAATTTGAAAGACTCCAAAGGTTCCAAAGCAAAAAGATCACAGGTAATAGTCCCCGAGCTAATAAGAGAGGCTGGAAGCTCTATCCCTTTATTCAGTTTCTTATAAACCTTTGAGGGGAGCTCTCTGCTTACCGTGTCATTATATACACAGTTACTTAGGCCTGCTGTATTTCTGCATGTTCAATGGCTCTACCAATAGCAGAATCAGGGACCTAAGTCTTCACCAATAGATAAATAAAACATAGTGGAGGGACACGTTTATAACCCAGCACCTGCCTAATATCTGGAATAAGGTTCCCCACATGTTAAACTGTATACTGTATATGTAACCCCATCTTCTTTTAAACATGGCCTATATGACTAGATAGATTTTTAAAAATTGACTCTGGAATTGATTATTATGGCCCTTCTAGAGAAAGGAGGCACAGCCTGAGAGAGGGTAATGACAAGCTGTAAATGGCCATAAGACTCAATAACCTTAGAATGTTTATGAATCTTTTCTGCTGTAGTTTGCAGTTTTGCACATATTCTCTGTCAGATGACATGGTCATGAAAGAAAAGTGTACAATGAAGCAGCTCAACCAGTTAACAAATATTAAAGAAAAATATAAAATGCTACTGTTTCTGAATCAGATTTACATTTTAGTAAATAAAACAAAATGTAGTTTACTGTCAGCCTTGCCTAGGTATTTTACAATAAAACACAGAATGGAGTGTGCAATGGGTCACAGTTGTCATAATGTGCACAGATGATGTTGGGGGATAAATGCAACTAGATTATCAGCACAAACTGGGTGGGACATAGGACACACACACACACACACACACACACACACACACACACACACACACACACACACACACACACACGTACACACACACACACAAGGGGATAACTCATCACAGAGAATAATTGCAAGGACCATGTCAGACTATGTGAGAGAAAGCAGATAGCCTGATACCTCCTGTGAAAGCAATAGGGTGGCACTGGGTGACCATGACTTGGATACAGGTGATCTTTACTGGTGGCAGGTGACAAGGCTTGACACTCCATGTGAATGGGATTTGTGAGGCTGGGTGACTTTAAGCTGGATGTAGATAATCAGATGGCAGTGGGCAGTCATAGGTTCATAGGTTCATAGGTTCATACTAGGCTATCTGCCCAAGGGCATTTACAAGCCTAGCCCATAGTTATGTGGCTTTTGCCACCCCTTTAGTTTGAATAAAACTATGCCTATTATTTTGCTGTGCCTCTGTCAAGCAGTGACACTGAAGTAATCCCTGGGGTATATCTGCGATCTCCCATCCATTGGTCAAGATTCCTCTTGAACAAGGCCAGCGAGGTGCTCTGCCTCACATGTACCGGGATTTTGTTCCACAGCATAGGGAGTCTCTGGGTGATGAATCTGTCCCTCCAGCACATTCTATTAATAACCGTGTCAAGGTTTAAGTCTCCCGCCCTTGTGGTTCTGAGGGATCTAGATTTTTGAGGTGAAGCATATTCATCAAATCTGGGTTTGACATGGCCTTATATGTCAGGCACAGGTCACCTCTGAGCAAGCGGTATGCGACTGAATAGAGCTGGAGTTCTTTCAGTCTGGCAGCATAAGACATATTTTTGAGACCCTTTATCCTTTTGGTGAGGAACTTTTGGGGCCTTTCCAGCTGCTGCAGGTGTCGGGTCAGATACATTCCGAATGGGGCATTGTACTCAATCATAGGTCTAATGAGTGATGAGTACAGGGGACGATGACCTCCCTAGATCTAGATGTGAATCCCTTCATGATCAGGTGGGCAATGTAGAAGGTTTTCCTAACTACTTTGGCAACATGAGTGTCAAACGAAAGGTTACTGTCAACCTGGGTCCCCAGATCCCTGATGACTTCTTCTGTGCTCAGTGGATTGCCACCTATATGGTAGCTAGGGGTAACCTTGTTTTTCCCGAAGGGTATGACTATGCATTTCTTGGCATTTAACTTTAGGCCATGGCTCTGGCACCAGTTATCCGTTTCTGTGAGGCCCTTCTGAAGGATATCTGTGTCAGATGTGTTTTCGACTATGGCGCCCAGTTTGCAGTCATCTGCAAACTTTGTCAGCCATAACCCTCCTGTGTTTGCTTGTACTTCAGAAAAGTAGATGCCGAACAAGAGTGGTCCCAGGACTGAGCCCTGTGGGACACCACTTGTGACTTGTCATTTGCAGAGATGTGCTTAATACAGCAGTGTATGCATCCACAGGCCTCACTACACCAGGCATGCCATGATGAGTGCACACCACATTCTCAGGATGCTGAGGATGGCACTGCTACATCTTAGGGAGCTCATGATGCTGCAGGATAGCATTTTTTTGAATATCATGCATCATATTCGCTGGCTCCAGTGTGGATATTGTATCGGAAGACTATCTTTGAGCGATTTTCCTGTACATGTGCTCATTTAGCCCTAATGTTGTTTGCATCTATCATGTTACATGGAAGCTGGAACACCACTGCATATGCCTCTGTCATTGGTCTATAGCAGGTATGGCCGCATAGTGTGCACAGGTTAACCTGCCTGTTCTGCCACTGGAGAAACATGCATGATGATATCATCCACAGAAAATTTCTCTTCCTTTTGAGATACTGGAGAATCCCCCTGTAAAGCTACTATGTCTGCAATATCTGTAGCTGCACCTTCACCCTCTTTGGAGGGTTTCTCCCCACCCAGGATTGAGACAGATAGTGTAATTTTGTCCCTTGACTGTATCTCATGACCATCTCTGCTAGCATCATCAATGGAGAACTTTATGAACCTGTTTCCATGTGCCCTACCCGTACTACCTGTCACAACTTTTGTCTCTACTTGTAAGTAATGTATCAGGCAAACTGCTACTCCAAGCAATCTCCCCACACATAAAGGTCATTATATTGTTGATCTAGATAGCATCTAGAGTTGTCTGTTGTGCAGAATAGGTGGGAATAGCTTGAGCATAGTTTTCTTTCAAAAAAATTAGAAATGTTGAACCAAATGTGATATAAAGGATATTTTCAGGACATTTTGCTCTATTGGCCCTCTATTGTGTCAAAACAGTTGTCATAATAAAACATAAACAGCTTTCAAGGCAATTTTGTATATTTGAAATTCTGTTCAAATAACTCAAATGCATGTATTTTTTTGTCTTATGCAGTCAGTTTGGTGAATATAGCATTCTTGTTTCTGAACTGCCAGCTTGTGCTCTCATGTGCCATGGGATTCCTATATATCCTCTTAATCAGACACACTTTGAGTGTTGGAACATCACATTGCTCAGGCAGGAGAGTCTGGTGGTTAGTGTAGAGGACTGAAGCTATGGGTTTTTAACAAGCTGCTTCCTCTAACTGCTTAATGTGTTACTCTGAGCAAGTCACATACCTAGACTGTTTTCTGAGGCAATTGAAAAACTGGGCTGGTCTCCTCAATGGTATCATTGACTGCATACCTAGTAACTACCTATAAACTGTGGCACATGTCACGAAACTTATCTGTGCATGGTCACTACTCTACAGTCATGAACAGGTACATTCACACATTCACAAGTCTGTGGTCCTCCAAAATAAATAAACTTTACAATAAAAGAAAAAAAAATCTTTAAATTATACAACAAATCATAAACCCTCATTTCAAGGATAGTATCAGAAATATTAATAAAACCTTGAAGAATAATATTAGGTCAACAAAGCCAGTTAGGTTAGTATCTGAAACTAATGACAAAGTCCAAGAGAGCGCAATGGGCTAATAGAGAGGCACTCCACCAGCTTGAAAAGACAGTACGATTTATTGAGTATCCACAAATAAACAGAAAAAGCATTAAAGCAATTAATCCACAATACGCATTTTCCTCCACATAAAACTTGGACTTCATCAGATAATGAGTAATTCCACTAATTACATCTTAAATAGCTCACAAGCAAATACATTGACCAATTAACTTCATAAAAAAACATTTTAAACACACTAATCAGGCTCTCCTAAAGGCTCATGAATATTAAATAAAACTTGTACATAGTCACCACAAAATGTGTTTTTAATAAATAAATAAATATAGAATTCACTTAATGCATCATAAGTAGGTTTCTTAAAAGTTTATAGTTGATGTGTTATTAAAAATTCATATACCATGAATAGTTATTTAAAATCTGACCATTTAAAAAAATATATATGTATAAAAACTCGTTAAACACATTTAAATATTTGTATTCAATGAAACTGGCGCCATCTACTGACATGTTAACCATGTAACAATCTTTACACTTTGGCAGCCCTTAGTTTTAATAATGGTAGAAGGGAAATGTGGTCATTTAAACCTGGTACTTTCGCTGCTTCCAGGGTTATCTGCCACCATAGTTCTTTATATTCTAACAATTCCTCCCAAGGGCCACCTCTAATGTCTCTCTTGACTTGTTCTAATACAAAAAAAAAGAAATTCATACCCTTCACATTCTCTTGAGTGTTTGTATAGTGCGTTTGTTTCTTTTGCTTTTGATATTTCATAAAGGTGTTCATAAATTTGTCTCCTCAATACTCTCTCCGTTTTACCAACGTAGAAAGACTTACATTTTTGACATAATGCTAGATAAATTAATCCTTTTGTGTCACAACACGAGTACCCCTTACTTCTAATCCATCTATTTCTACTTTCCAAATGAATTTCACCTTTGTTAATAATATATTCACATTGATTACAGCTTCCACATTTAAAAGTTCCCATTTTCTTTCTTCCCCCTATGTGGTGTATACTTTCACAAAAGCTGGCATTTCCTACGTTGTTATTAATCTCCAAGATTTTTTTCATACTGTGAGAGTTTTTATAAACTACCTTTGGCTTTAATTTTGATATTTCATCAATATATGTAAATGATACAAATCTTTCCCATTCTCTCTGGAAGATCTCCCTGACTTTGAAATTTGAAGCATTATATTCCAATATCAAGGCCTGTTGGTATTCACCGTAAATGCCTTTATTATTTCTATCACTTTTTTTAGGGAAATATTCGAGTGCAACACCCTTTATAGGTCTAAATTTTGTGCTTCTACCTTTCCCCACTTCCGTCCTAATATTATTAACAAAATTGACAGGATAACCTTTGTCCTTGAACATATTCTCTAAAAGAGCACATTCGTTAACAAAATCGGACTCCAAACTAGTCATACGACAACCTCTGACAAATTGACCTTTCACTATGTTCTTTTTACAATGTAATGGGTGTGCACTATTGTAGTGGAGAAAAGAATTACAGAAGGTAGTTTTTCTATAGATTCTAGTTTCAAAATTGTTATTCATGTTATAGATCTCCACATCCAGGTATTGTAACGTGTCAGTTGAAGTCTTATGGGTGAATTTAAGGAAATTAGTAGAGCTGTTGATGTATTCAATAAATTCACTAAACTTATCATAACCTGCTGTCCAAAAGATCACAATGTCGTCCAAGAATCGATGATATAATGTCCAGCAGGTGTTGAATTTAGAGTGTAGGATGAATTTTTCCTCCCACTGTGCCAATACTAGATTTGCAAAAGTTGGGGCGCAAGCTGCACCCATGGAAACACCTTGTGTTTGTTGGAAATATTCCCCATTAAAAATAAAAAAATTATATTTGAGGACTGTATCCATAAGTCCCATAATAGCAACTTTCTCATGCTGGGGTATCTTCCTATCTTGAAAGATCATTTCCTCAAACAATAGTAAGCCCATCTTGTAGGGTATACATGAAAAGAGATCTGTTATATCAATAGTGACAAATATTAAATCATCAGTAAATAAATCAGGGGTGATATTCCTTAGTAAGTCCCATGAATCCTTAAGTATAACCTTGTTCTGCGTACAAATATGCTTAGTTTTTAAATCTATATATTTAGCCAATGGTAGTGTCTTTGATCCGTCATTATATTGTTGATCTAGATAGCATCTAGAGTTGGCTGTTGTGCAGAATAGGTGGGAATAGCTTGAGCATAGTTTTCTTTCAAAAAAATTAGAAATGTTGAACCAAATGTGATATAAAGGATATTTTCAGGACATTTTGCTCTATTGGCCCTCTATTGTGTCAAAACAGTTGTCATAATAAAACATAAACAGCTTTCAAGGCAAATTTGTATATTTGAAATTCTGTTCAAATAATTCAAATGCATGTATTTTTATGTCTTATGTAGTCAGTTTGGTGAATATAGCACTCTTGTTTCTTAACTGCCAGCTTGTGCTCTCATGTGCCATGGGATTCCTATATATCCTCTTAATCAGACACACTTTGAGTGTTGGAACATCACATTGCTCAGGCAGGAGAGTCTGGTGGTTAGTGTAGAGGACTGAAGCTATGGGTTTTTAACAAGCTGCTTCCCCTAACTGCTTAATGTGTTACTCTGAGCAAGTCACATACCTAGACTGTTTTCTGAGGCAATTGAAAAACTGGGCTGGTCTCCTCAATGGTATCATTGACTGCATACCTAGTAACTACCTATAAACTGTGGCACATGTCACGAAACTTATCTGTGCATGGTCACTACTCTACAGTCATGAACAGGTACATTCACACATTCACAAGTCTGTGGTCCTCCAAAATAAATAAACTTTACAATAAAAGAAAAAAAAATCTTTAAATTATACAACAAATCATAAACCCTCATTTCAAGGATAGTATCAGAAATATTAATAAAACCTTGAAGAATAATATTAGGTCAACTAAGCCAGTTAGGTTAGTATCTGAAACTAATGACAACTACACATCTCTTAGCTATGTGAGGAAATTAAGGAGTAACACCCAACATTGCTCTGAACCTAATCAAAATAGCACCACCCATTCATAACCAATAGACATTGAAAATATGCTAGCAAACAAATTCACTTCTATCCAAGGTCTATATATTCATGAATTTCTTAAACACCCCATTATCTCAAAAGAACATGTACTAAAGGTGCTTTCTAAGACCAAAAATACATATTCCATAGGGCCTCACAATATACATGGCTGTTTAATAAATAACGGTAAACATGCTATGATGGAGTCACTCCCTTTAACTTAAGTTTCACTACAGGATTTTGTCCTGAAGTTTGACACACCACAGTGATGATGCCCTGTCATAACAGTGGCCCTAATACTGACCCTGGGCATTATAGACCAATCAGCCTGATGATCAACATCTGTAAAGTTAGGAAATGTACTTTAACTGACCTTATACACTATGATATCAAAATCTTGACCCACAGTAGTTTGGCTTTGTCAAGGGAAGATCCTGCCCAATGAATCTGGTATATTTCTTCAAGAGGGTTACACAATTTTGTTGAAAGTGGTCATGCTGTTCACACAGTGTATGCTGACCTGGCCAAAGTATTCAACATCATATCCCGTGCTTGCATTGTAAATAAGCTTAGAACTTTCAAACTAGATCCCTGTATACTAAGATAGATAGAAAACTGGCTAAAGACAGACCAACACATTGCAAATGGCAGGTGCCTAATCAGCAAGTATGAAGGTAACCAGAGGTGTTCTTCAAGGCTCAGTGATGGTGACCTCTGGCTAAACAAGTATGAAGACAACTGCATAATTGGGGTTACTCTCAAATCCCACTCTGATCCACAAACCCTTCAGCAAGACCTTAACACTCACAGATGCCTGTTGCCCTAAAATATGCTCAAGTTAATGCAAAACAAGCAATACTGTCACTTTGGTAGTAGACAACACCAACCCTCATCATACAGCATAGACAATACTCCCACTTTAAAATGAAAATGTAGTTAGGTACCTTCAGCTGATAATTCATTGTGTTTTGATAATCATGTGAAAACAGTAGTAAGAAAATCCTTCTACATAACACAGCTAATTGGTAATATCATCTAGATCTAAAGTGGGCACTGTACACTTATAATCAGTATTGATTAGGTGAATTATATGAGTGCAACACCACTTCAGGATGTACTTCATTAGACATATCAAACAGTAAGAAAGGTCCCGGGGAAGAATGGACTTAAAGACCCTGAGCTGCTAAGAGAAGCCAGAAGCACTATCTCTTTATTCATTATCTATCTTATAGACTCAAAGAGAAATCTATGCTTTGCCTTCCATGCCATTACAGACCAAATTGTTTTATATCTCCTCTATCTCCACAAGTCTAACAGTTCAACAGAGAGTAGAAGCAGGGGCATAAATCTTCACTTGCAGATAAATAAAGTGGAATAGAGAGAAGGATTCAGCAAGCGGTGCTCCCCCACCTCTGGAGCAGAGTCCCCTTGCAATGTAAGCAGTATAATACAGTGTCATCATTCAGACAGAACCTAAATCATTGGGTGGGTACCCACAAATGTACCCTGGGCACCACTGGCCTAATCCTACTACAAAAAGAGGACAATGGCCTGAGGGCAGATACTGGCAAGATGTAAATGGTTGTGAGAGTGGTTTGTATACCTCCCCACATCTAAGTGCAAGAAATTTGGACAAATCCAAAAATAATGAGGGAACAAAGGCCCAAAATCAGGGACAGATTTTAAATATCTCTCTTATAAATGTAGAAAGTTGATATAATGATAGGTTCTTGTGCTAATGTGCATTTTCTGAAAGATATCAAACTGAAATGTATGTCATTATTTGGTAACTTCAAATCTCAATAATTTGCTAAAAAAACACATTTTATGAGGAAAAGACCAAAACTATGAAGCAAAAGTCTGAACATTCTTCAAAAATCTGTACAGTTAAGAGGTATGCACCAGCTGTTTTGACATTCTTATAAACTGTATGAAATTATTGATGCTTCTTGATAGGCTGGCATTACTGTGCCATCCAGAGGCATTACAGCTAATTCTGCTGCATCCTCAAGGAGAGCCCTTATGTGCTGCATAAAAGAAATTAACATCTTTCTATACTTTCTGCACAAGAACTTTAAGGACTAGCTTATAATGGCCCATTTAAGTGGGTTGATGACTTTGTGTAACTTGGGCTTGGTGTTACTTGAGCCATAGACATATTGCCTTGTGAACAATGCAGGATGTGGTATCATAACCTGGAGTGCCACTAGCTTGATCTTCTCTGACAGGGAGAAGAAGTTGTTTAAAATGAGCACCCACAAATGTATTGTATTGTATCTCCACACATTTCATCATATTAACTGCAAATGTTCACCTGTAGCAGTGTATTAATGTGCATTGTTACCTCACAGCATGACAGGACTGTCACCAAGATATGGCTGGCTGCTGCAATGGAGAGGTCCAGCTATCAGCACTGCATGGTGGCTTTGATATGTAGACACTTTGCACTGTACTGTGTTTCATTTAAATTGTATGGTGTATCACACTTTTGCAAACCTTCCCATTCAGTCTCCACCTTGTCGTCCAGAAAAAGTAGCAATGGCCCTGGTAGCTTCACCATACCCAGGTAATTCTGAGGATGAAGCTGAGTCCATTGATGAGGCTGGGAATGCCATGCCACAGATGAATGAAAATCTCTCTCAAAAAGGTAGCTTTCACCCATCATAGGCAGGGACCTCCTCATGTGCTGCTTCCCAGTGGCATGTGTTGGAACCTGACAATCACCTGCCACAGCTCCAACTGTTGACAGAGATGTAGTGGATCAGAATGTGAACTGATAAGAAAGACATACAGAGTCCTTCCAGAAGTGGATTGCTTATTCACTTTTCTGATGGGCCTCCTTCAGCACGCTACCAGAATGTGGCCTGACCACTGCTGCACTGGAACATCACATGGTGATTTTTCTGTGTATGATGCCCTCTAGACATGGCTGGTAGCTTCCTCAGTAGCCATCACCCAATGCTATCCCTTGTCAGGAGTCACTCCTTCCTGCTGTGTAATACCCCATACCTTGTGCATAGTTTAACCCTCCACATTCTAACTTGTTGACTCACTGTGTATATGTTCCATCCCTATCATCCCAACCTCATGTGTACATAAACACCCCTGTAAGTATGCGAATATACTATGGTTGCCTTTTGATTAAGTTCCATATCCATTATCCGTACACGCATTATATAAAAACAGGGACTCTGTCCCCTCAAGAAACTGCCTATCAGGCACAGACCTACTAATCTGTCCTATGAGCTGTCTTTGTGTGTTTCCCTATGATTCCTGTTAGCCCCCTTTCATACTGTCCTATTTACCACCTCTGTAAGTTGCTGATCTGGATGTCTCCCAATGCTGAAAAATCATTTCTTTTTTTAAAGATGTCGCTGTTTGACACTTTACTGCATACTGCAGTACCTAGGCCTACTATAAAAGCAAGGAGCTGTCATTTCTGTGCTGTAATGGATATTGTGAGGGCCTTGCTACAAAGTTCATACTGTTGCATATGAATATGTAGTTCCCATGACTGAGATGTACATGTCTCTGTCCTTTATGTGACAGAGTGAATGTATCACTGCTCAGTATTTTACAAAGAAACATTGAAGACTGTTCAGATGTGCAACCCACCTCAGTTATAAATCCCTAACGAGCCTTATAGTACTGTAGTGCACAGCCTTTCTGAGTTTGTGCAGAGCAGCTGCATAACAAATGTCTATAATACATAGTGCTTCAAGCCATTCTACAAGGCACTTTGTCTGTTACATCCATCTTAGATAAGTAAGATGAAAAATTAGAATCTGTTACAACTTATCAAAACAAGCACGGACACACCAAAGTAATTGGAATAACAAAATTGTAAAAAAGAAATAATTGCAAAACATGAGTGTGTGTTTTTATGCATAAATATATATTATATATTATTTTGTTTCTTAATATTGGTGATTTATTTTGCTGACAGCTACTGAAGCTGTTCTTTTTCCTTGACAGCTGAGTTCATCAGTGAGTGCTACAGATGCCATGCAGTTACTGACCATAGCACTGCACAACTGCATACAAATTTTATATATATATATATATATATATATATACTGGTAGGTAGCAGCAAAGGCTTAAAAAGTCACGCAATGCTGGTATCTGGCTGTGATGGGCTGTGAAATTAGTCTTTTCCTCACTGCAGTGTAATCTCAGAGTTTGGCATATATAAGTAGTAGGGGACATAAGTAGTGGGGGATGTGGCATACATAGGTAGTAAGGGATTTGGAGTGTAGGGGGGCTTGCCCCCTGCATAAAAGATGATTTTATTTTTTTCCCCATATTTTGCAGTATGACCATATGGGATTAATATTATGAGTCATCAAAGAGCTATATTTATAATTTTTCTGGCTGCCCGCTAATAGACAGAGCTAATAACATAGGCAACAGGTATGGTAGACAAAAACCTATGTATCTGTGCCACATTATTATCAAGTGCACTTACTATTTAGACAAGAGCTCATCCTGAGGAAGGCTGTGCATATTAAGGACAACAGTGTTATTGTAGTAAAAGACTACTCATCCCCATTCTGTAATAGCTTAAACAGTTTGTGCCCACCAATGAGTACATGGGGTAAGGAATATGGAATCCAATTATGCGTTCCCATTCTTGTCTGGGCTATCAAAGATAGTAAAGTATACATATTAACCTTCCATCCTTTTGCATAAAGATGAATAATTTCCTAACAGACAGGGCATCCGGAGGGAGTTGGTGGGGTTACTCCCTGATTCTCTAAGCCAGCCCAATAGGTGGCCCCAAGATTGCTTCACTGCAAGGATATGACAGGCCTTCTTCTTACAGATATAACCATAGGAGAAGGCAAGGGCCATAAATGCTCCTTTTTGCAAGTTTTTGCACCCTGACTATATTAGAAGGTCAAAAATAAAATGGGCACAGGCATGAAAATATGGAGGAGGATCATAACAGAACTATCCAATTTTTATATGATTGTCTAATATGTGCGATTTGCAGCTACTATTAAAAGGGGGAATGATGAAGACCCATTTTATTGCTCTGCCTTTACACCTACTTTGCTCCCTGCTCCATCTTAGTATTGCATGCAAACCCTAACCCTGAACCTTTCTCTGATACCCCCATCTTATTCAGAGGCACAGTGGAGAGCTTGAGTCTACTGTAGCAGACAATGAGCATACGGTATATAGCCAGGTAGAACTAGCCCAGCATGGAACACTAGCCCATCGCATAACACGCACACACTTACAACCACCCTACACATACACCTATGAGAAGTTTTGAGGATTTCTAGTCCAACCCTTTCAGCATGCCTTTTGGATGTAGGAGATGAACTTTGCCCTCAACAGTAAGCTGATGACTTGTTTAGTGAGAAGGAAGGTTTTTATGAGTTTAGTAGGCATCTCTGTTATAATACTTGGGTTATCTTGTTCTCCTTTACCATTTCTGGTAATCGGCTGAATTTTCTTGGTGTAACTCTATTAGTAATTGATGGCAGACTTGTAGACAGGATACTATACAAAAATCCAACCTTGGCAACCACCTTTTTTGCATTCTTACCATTTACTGGAGGCTCTCCCTTGTAGTGTGCGTTTTTAAGTGCAGGCAGAAATGCTTCTTGAGATGAGGAGTATAAAGTAATTCATTAAGCAGTTATTGAGTGTTTATCACAGGGAGGGTTCAGGATATAGTAAGCAACAGGGAAGGTATCAAGGAAGGCTAACAATGTTAGGCTGTGGGGTGCAGACAGAGCAAGTGTTTTCAAGAGAAGTGAGGAGATGATCAAGAAAAGCACCCCAATGTTTTTCATAGGTACTTACCAGGCTATTGATCTGTGAGGATCTTAAGAAGCCTAGCCTTATATTCCCATGACAGGTTTTAGCCCTTCTATTTTCTATACAAATAACTAAGAAACAAGCAGAACAATGATATGTTGGGGCATTTATATGTTGCCCTTGTGCATGAAGGACAAGGATGCTAAACTGCAGTTGCATTTTGCGGCTACCCATCCAGTCATCCAAATTACATTTGAACAGAGTAAAAGTACTTTGCTTTATGTGGAGTGCAAAATGCTTGCATAGAAGTAGAATTACCTTTGATGCATATCTCCCAAAGGTTTACTATTGAGATCCTGAAACTGCATTCATCAACCAGTCACATGGTTGACTCGAACTGTGGAATCTGGAATGTCAAAAAAGTGGCCAAGTTGAAATCGAATACATCGACACCCATAGTTCAATATATTCGACATAGCAGGAAGTGACATCAGTCACCCATGCTATGCATCTTAACTTACCATGACATTCCACAGTCAACAGTATGTGTATTTTATTATTTTGGAGGGGGGGGGCAAGCCCCTCTGCACTTCCCATGTGGGGGGCTGCATCCTCACACCCCCTGCAAATTATATATACCAACTCTGAGATCACACTACAATGAGGAAATGGGTTAATTCTGGTAGTCCAAACTGTTAAATCCAAAAACATTGCGAGTGGCTCTCTGTTTGCCAGTTCTGTTGGTAAAACTTGGAACTCACTGCCTGATGACATCACTTAAGAAACCTCCCTAACACAATTTAAGAAAAGTCTCAAGCAGTATCTTAATAAACATTGGCTATGCTCTTGCTCTAAACCTGACTACATTTTTGGAATACCTGGGTATGTATACTATGTAATGTGTTTTTATTAAGTGTGCTATATCTCAATTCTTTGACTGTATAACTCAAATGTCTCTACTGAGCTTGTAAACTTTAATTGTATATTTTTTGTTATGCTTGTTCTTGTAACTACCTTTGGAGCTTTTCTCCCCGGGCCTCTGTTGAAAATGGACATGTATCCAGTCAGACTTTCCCGGTCAACAAATATAAAATAAATAAATAAAATAAATAAATAAAATTCCCTGTTCACTGAACCGCAATCTCCACTCTCAGTTCTGAGCTCAGATAATCAAACCGCACTACCCATTTGCTGTAGTGTAGTCGATGTATTCTGGTTCGACATTCTGTCCATTGGAAAAGTGCCTTTTGAACACATGCCATTCGAGCACAGGCACTTAGCAAATTCAATAGTAATTCCTCTCCAACGTGCTCTCTTTAAGCTGCAGAAGAGATTGAGATCTTATGCTACCACTGGACTTGTGAATGTGTAATAGGTGTGACAGCATAGTGCCTGTTGAGGCACTATACATGCAGAGGTTGCCTCCCTGAAGCCTGTGCGTTACCAAGAAGAGAAGCAAAGCTTTGAGATGGTCTGCATAGTTATTATGATTAAGGCCCTTGATTTTCTTAGTGTGGAAGCACCGTAGTCATTCCAGTTGTTATAACGCTATTCTGAATTCTCAGGTAATGTTAGGCAGATGTTTTTGAATAACTGAAGGATATGATTGCCAGATGAGATTTTATGTGAAATATTACCTAAAAGATCATTCTTTCATATAGAAAATCCTCCAGATTGTGTGAAATGATCTCTTACAAACCGTGTCTGCAAAAATCTTTTTCTCACACAAGGGAACTGTACCTTGCACACAAAATAGTGTTCGTAAAATAGCTTGCAAAGACAGCAAAGT